>NC_041228.1:77080376-77132474 GCF_002837175.3 Physeter macrocephalus
GGTGCTTTGTGACCACCTAGGGGGGTGGGATGGGGAGGGTGGGAGGGAGACGCAAGAGGGAGGGGATACGGGGATATATGTATATGTACAGATGATTCACTTTGTTATACAGCAGAAACTAACACACCATTTTAAAGCAATTATACTCCAATAAAGATGTTTAAAAAAAAGCTACATAGTAAACGGTTCCATTTATATGACAGTCTAGAAAACGTAAGATTATTGAGACAGAAAACAGATCAGTGATTGCCAAAGGCAAGAGCTGGGGTTGGGTTGACTACAGAGAAGTAGAATAATTAGTTAACCATTGGAATGACGAACTGTTCTGTGTCTTGATTCCAATGGTGGGTACAGGATTGAACGCATTTATCAAAACTCATAGATCTGTATACCAAAGAAACAAATTTTACTATAAGTAAATAATAACAACAATAATAATATTAGTAAACGCTGACCACATTAATAAATTAAAGAAGCAAGATCATACGATTATCTCAAAAATGCACAAAAACCACTTGTTTTAATGAAACATCCACTTACGATTTAACTTAAAATATTTTAACAAACTGGGGCCATAAGAGAAAGTTCTTAACCTAATATATGGTGTGTACAAAACCCTTACAGCAAATAAACTGAATGGTGAAACACTGAAATATTAAGGTAAAGAAAATTATACAAGAATGACTGTTCTCACGCTTCTTTTCAACATTACACTGGAGGTCCTAGCAGGAAAGAGGCAAGAAAAAGAAATATAAGATATAAATATTGGCAACGCAGAATAAAGCTGCCACTTTTGACAGATAATAATTGTTCCTGTGGTATACTAAAAAGGAATCTAAGACAAATGATTAGAGGATTAGCAAGTTTGAACTGGACAAAATCAGTGCACAAATTGTAAATATAATTTTAAAAGATAGCATATACTGGAGCAGGGAAATGCAAATTAAGACCTAAATGAGATATGATTCTACATTCATCTGATTGGCAAAACTTAAAAAGTCTAACCGTATCGTGTCTGGTAATCTCATAGAGCAAAAGGAGCTCTTACTCTGTAATGGTCAGAGTATGACTTGTTTTTTAAAAATCCTTTGGAAAACAATTTGATAACATCAGGCAAATTTAGAAATGTTCACAGCCTACCAATCCTGCCAATTTCAAGCAAAATCATATCCTGGAGAGAAACGTTTGCACATTTGTCAAAGATGATGTGTATATGAATGCTCAGTCATACCACCCATCTATTTTATCAATATTCTTTTTATCTTTTCAACACTTAATAAGAAGCAAAGTAAAAAAATCTAACAGCTAGGAAGGAAGGATGAGTCTGCAAGGAAGATGGAGACTATCAAGAGGGGAAAAAAATCAGAATATGATGTCACAGAAGCCAAGGTCACTGTCAAGAGTCTCCAAGGGAGCTGAAAAGCCAAGAAAATGAGGACCAGAAAGCTCCCATTGGAACTCACTGGTAACCTCAGGAGAACAGTTTCAATGAAGTAATTAATGGGTGTGGTGGGTTGAGTAGAAAGTCAAGGTTAGGAAATGGAACCAAGAGTACAGACAATACTTTCAAGAAATTATGCTCTGATGGAGAGTACAGAGAGCTGAGTAGCTGGAGATTAGACAGGTTGTTGAAGGAAGGTTTTGTTTTATTTATTTTAATGAGTTTGTTGAGTTTAAAACTAACAAGAAAGAATCTCATTAAAAGAGAGAACTTGAATCAACAAAACAGAGAAGGGGGTAGTTCTGGTTTAGGTTTTATGAGAAAGCAGCAAGAGGCAATGATCAAAGCAAAGCCAGGTGGAAGAACTGGTCCCAGGTAGAGGGAAGGTTAGCTCCTCTTTTCTATAGGGAGAGAGGGGGAAAAGGAAGCAAGCGGTGGGGGTGGGGGTGAAGATGGAGCTTTAATGGAGGGACACTAAGAGGCTCCAGTCTGACTCCTTTTTTCTCTGTAAAGAAGGATGTTTGAAGAAGGTAAAGAGGTGATGTCTCAGGTTTGAAGAATGTAGAGAAAGTCTGAAATAGTCCTTTTGGATACAGAAGTCGATCAAAGGAACAAAGTAGGGTTATCACAGAATATTGGTGACAGCATGGGGCGGGTGGTCATGAACTTCTCACAGCACCAATCTGTATTATTGTCGGAACCACTGTGGAAGCATGCAGTGGTACTCAGCTGCTCTGGTTCAGCCGAAGACCTGGGTACACCCAGGATTGGGACTCTGTCAAATGCATGTGACAGAAAAAGAGAGTATACTGGGAGTTTAGGATCCTGGTGAAAGTATTATGTCAAAGTGGAGAAAGGAGACGACTGATTGATAGTCCTTTAATTCAAGGAGTTTGTGGCTACCTTAAATTTAGAGGGAGACACAAATAAATCAACAACTCTGATAGGAGACTGATCTGGAAGGCACAAGAAGGCTGCATCTCGTCGAGGTGACGGGATCACGTCTGGCTTTAGAGAAGGGTTACTGGTTTTTTTTTTTTTTGAATTTTATTTAATTTATTTTTTATACAGCAGGTTCTTATTAGTTATCCATTTTATACATATTAGTGTGTATGTCAATCCCAATCTCCCAGTTCACTCCCCACCCCCCCTGCCAAGGGTTACTGTTGAGTTGAGTCTTGATCAACGATGGGGTTTCTATTATGTAGGCAAGTGACCAGAATAAGGTGTGATGAAATCAGTCAAGATTCAGCGGAGATGGAAGAGAAGGATATGCTCCCCCCAAATAACATTAGGATTTTAGGTAGATCTGATGTAACATAATTAATGTACCTGAATTTAAAATCCAAATAAAACATTTCTACTTCTGTGAAAAGCAGCCCAACCACTGTGTTTTCACAGCACTTGTACAAAAGCAGAGCATTCCTCCTTCCTCCAGCTCGAAGCGCGTTGGTTCAGGACCAGTTGGCTGTTTTTTGATACTACGGCAAGTGGCCTAATTTACACTGAGCTCAAATCCCTTTCATCATCTTGGATAGCTAGCTAACGGCTAGGTAAGCACATTCACTCCTGCAAATTATCAGGGCAACTTCTGAGTCCAAAGGTGAAGTACTGAGGTTATACAAAAGTCAAGTAAGTGGTTTTGCTTTTTTCCCTCGCTTAAAAATATTCATTGTTTGAACAGACCGTTAGTTCTGTTGTTCTGCATTGTTAAAGACTGTTTTTCAGATCAATATATAGTAACTCTTTCCAGCCTGCTTAGCTTGACATAACTCATGGCAGTGCACTGGCTGCTGGGTTCTAAACCCCTCTTGTGCGAGAGACGGCACAAGATCGGGTGCAGAAACGAAAGCAGGCAGAGGGGGAAGTCAGTTTCACTTTCCAGCAAGAAATCGGGGGGGGGGGGGAATCATAATAAGTGCTGTCAAGGCTCACCTTTATTTTACTTCTCCAACTAATGCTACCTTCTCCTTGATCACACAGCTTTGCTGAGAGGTATCAATTATTGGTCGTACAATCATATAGACAGGAATGTCATGTCTACCACGGCCTAACTAGGAAAACGTGGGGAGACTATTGCATCTTTCCAAGTAACTTTTATCTCTAAGATAAAAATAATAACTTACGGGCTTCCCTGGTGGCGCAGTGGTTGCGCGTCCGCCTGCCGATGCGGGGGAACCGGGTTCGCGCCCCGGTCCGGGAGGATCCCACGTGCCGCGGAGCGGCTGGGCCCGTGAGCCGTGGCCGCTGAGCCTGCGCGTCCGGAGCCTGTGCTCCGCAACGGGAGAGGCCACAGCGGTGAGAGGCCCGCGTACCACACACACACACACAAATAATAATAATAATAACTTACTTTCTAGGACTGTAAAGATTAGGAGATGAAAATAGCTTTAGCCTCATGTAGGTCCTTAATGCATCATTGTATTATATTACGTGTATTCTGTAGCACTTCCCATGATTTCTTGAGGGTCATGGTTAAGTGTGCTTATGTTGTTTCCTCCAGTAGATTGTAAGCTCCTTAAGAGAAGGGATGGTGACTTATTCATCTCTGTAGACCAGCAGGACATATTACGTGTTCTTGCCCATGAATTAATGTAAATTGGAGAATGATTATTTTCATAGTTTTATTCTTACAACAGAATGGCCTTCAGGAGCATAGCAAATGCCTTCAGTGTACTAACCTTTTGGTATCCAATAGTGCATATGCACAAAAAGAGTGATACATTTGATACGGGAAAAGAATTTAGATACTTATATTTCAGGATATGTTAATGGTTAAGGAACAATGCTTTTGCTTTTCTGTAGTACGACTATTTAAAATTCACCAAAGAATCACAAACTGCAAAACGTACTTCTGAGAACCAAGTCAAAGCTTATGAGTCTAGGTTTTACTTTTCTTTTGAACTTTGCTCAGAAAAAAATCACAGAAAAAAATAGGTAATGTAAGAGTGCCTTTGCTCTGACTTGATTATGAACTTTTTCCAGTGTTTTTCTCTTTTCTCTCTCACTCAGGAACACAGAATGTCACAATGGCCTTAAGTTTCCCACACAGAAAATCAGATGCAGAGAGAGCAAGCTGCCACAAACCGAAAAAATGAACAGAAGTCAGATAATTTACAACTTCTTGGGAGACTCCGCTCTTCTGCTTTGACGATATGTACTGTACTAAAACATTCTTGTCCTACAATTTTAAATCGTGAAACCAAATTTATTATCCCTAGATGCTCTTTCTAATTGTGGCTCTATGTTGCCCTGCTTGTTAATTTGTCACATCTGATGATAAAAAAAGCTATAACAACTCTTCTTGCAAAGGGGGAAGCACTGTTTTGTATGGGATGTCAGTGTTGAGCTTAGGTGTCTGGTGGGAGAAGACATGTTCACTCCCAGGGAAACGTCCTATGTGTGTGTCCTCCCTCTCAGACCATTTCAAGCCAGTGACCATCCTGTGCTCATCTCTGCATCCCAAAAGTCCAGCGCCATGCTCGACACATCGTAGGTTCTCAGTAAATTTTTCCCAATGGCGAACATAAGCCCACACTTCTGAGACAGCTCATTTCACAAAAAGTCAGACTTGCACTTGGTCTACTCTCTGGTTTGGGGCCAGGCCATGGAGAGAGATCCCTTGGTGTCTGCCTGAGGTTAGAGAACAGAGGCACTGAGGTCAACACTGTTTGGTTTATGCCATCAGAGCCTCCTGCACTCTTCCCAGTTGATAGTAGGTGCTCAGTTCAACACTGTGGATGTGAATAGAAACATTTTAAAAATTTTATTTTATTTATTTATTTTTGGTTGCGTTGGGTCTTCGTTGCTGCCCGCGGGCTTTCTCTAGTTGCGGCGAGCGGGGGCTACTCTTGGTTGCGGTACGCGGGCTTCTCATTACAGTGGCTTCTCTTGTCGCGGAGCACGGGCTCTAGGCGCGCGGGCTTCAGTAGTCATGGCACACAAGCTCAGTAGTTGTGGCTCGCGGGCTCAGTAGTTGTGGCTCGTGGGCTCTAGAGCGCAGGCTCAGTAGTTGTGGCGCACGGGCTTAGTTGCTCCGGGGCATGTGGGATCTTCCCGGACCAGGGCTTGAGCCTGTGTCCCTTCCATTGGCAGACGGATTCTTAACCACTGTGCCACCAGGGAAGCCCGTGAATAGACACATTTCATTGGATTTTTACTTTAATCGAGACAACCATTTATCAATAATCAAAATACTTATAACGTAACTTTTGGCTTCATCACTCTCCTGATTATCTGTTCTTTTTGTACCTTTTTTTTTTTTTTTTTTTTTTTTTTTTTTTTTTTTTTTTTTTGCGGTACGCGGGCCTCTCACCGTTGTAGCCTCTCCCGTTGCAGAGCACAGGCTCCGGACGCGCAGGCTCAGCGGCCACGGCTCACGGGCCCAGCCGCTCTGCGGCACGTGGGATCTTCCCGGACCGGGGCACGAACCCGCGTCCCCTGCATCGGCAGGCGGACTCTCAACCACTGCGCCACCAGGGGAGCCCCCTTTTTGTACCTTTCTGTCATGATTCAAATAGATGGAGGACATGCGCCAATGATACAGGCTAGTCAGGGTAATTTTGCAGGAAGATGTTTGCAAAATAGATCATCCTGCCTCGTCCCGGCTCCAAACCTAAAATGATTGTGTCAGCAGACATGTCAACCCAAGCCAACTGAGGCCATTTAGCATCAAGCCAACTTTGCCCTGGTTTTTGTCCAACCCTGAACATTGGTTCTAGTAGACGGGACTATTACTTGGTCCCTGTGAATAAATTACAACCTGGTACTACATTTTCAGGAAATAGCTTCCTATCTTTTTATTTTTTTTCCTGGACTCTGACTCCATCTAGATCGTAGCTATCACCCTTGGGCTTAGGGTCCTGTTCTGAAGCTGAGCCCCTGGGTCACCTCCCACAGACCTCTTTGCCACCAATCCACTCTGTACTGCTGGGTGATTTCTACCACGTTTTCCTGACACCATGCTTTTCCTGACCACCTGCTGCCCAGGTTGTCTACTGTGGTCTCCATCACCCACAGCAGTGCAGGGACCTCTAGATACTGAGCCTTCTGTCACTGCCTGGGCCCAGCGCGGACCAGATCAAGGTCCGTCGTGATCACTGGCTGCTGGAAGCCTGGGACTGACTCTCGGCAAACTCTGAGCTGAGAGTTCCACAGTACCGGCTCCTGTCCATAAAGATATCAAAGCCAATATCAATAGTCAATGTGGAAATGCTACATAATATAAATCCTGCTTTCTCAGACGTGGTATGAATGGTTTTCGAACAAACATGACATGATGGGGGGGGTGGGTATTTCATTTTACCAAAGCCTTGCTCAAAAAACTTAAGACTAAAATCCCGGACACAAAGAGACCCAGTAAACCTGAGGTTAGAAAAATGATGACTAACTGGGGGGAGGGGGTTGGGTTTTAAAATGTATTTATTCGTGATCCATCTTTCAGAGACATTTAGATGCAAAACTGGAGACTAATTCCACGCTATTCTAGACGTAAGGAATTGTTTTGGCCACGCGTGGTCTGTGACAGCACGCCAAGTAATTCAGTAATTATTTTAGAGGGTAGTGTGAGTGGTGAGGGGGGCTGCGGATGCTGTGGGTCGGGGAGAAAAAATAAAAATTGTTAAAACACAGCAAACTGAGCTGTGTCTATCCTCTTCAAGTGTTGCGCCTTTCAGTCCGCCCCAGTATAGGAACACTAACTATTTTACGGTATACGAATCTGGCACGGCAAGGCCCCAGATATTTCTCCAAGGACGACCTTAGACGTTTCATACAGGCAACCTCCCTACTTTGTACGTGAGGAAACGGGACCAGTGCAGTAAGGGAGAGCAGGAGGCGCCCGAGCCAGAATTCAGATCTCTTCACGCAGATTCTCGGCCCACCGTGTCATTTAGACATTTACACACCCACGCATTTGGATCCCTCTCTCTTTGGGGGAATTGCATCAAGGCTTGTTGGCAAAACACATGTGCTTCTGGCACATGTTGGCAAAACACATGTGCTTCTGGCAAAGCACATGTTTACCGTCCAGCTTCTAGGTAGTTCAGGCTCCGTGAGTGGAATCTCAAGAATAATTTGCCTTATGGGAAAATGGCCCGGAAAAGAAAGGACGTCAAAAGGAGAGGGGACGTGTAAAGTGATGTGACCAAGGATAGAATGCAAGAGCTGCTTAAAGTTGAAAACTTTTTTAATGTAATAAGCCACTGCTTTAAACAGACAAAATTCTGGAGAATTCCGAAGAGTTACGCACAGAGCACCACCCGCCACTGACTCGGGTCTTCCTGAAGTAACCATTTCATCCGAGATACCGGTTATGAATTTAATTGACCAAGGACCTCTCTCCTGTCAGGAAAGAAAAATAAGTCCTCAACTATTACAAGCAAATGAAATCAATCTCGGACTATTTTTAACGAAGGCTAGAGAGTCCGTCTCCATGCTCTCCCCCGCCCTCCGGCAGCCTTATTTTTAAGCCATAGACAGTAAACGTTTATTAAAAGCTTCCCAGCCGGCAGTTCCTTTCAATTAGCAGTCCCCTTAAGATCGGATATCCTTCTGGTGTTCCCTGAAGGACCGTTTTAGCCGCAATCTGCACTTAATGTTGAATTTGCACCAGAGAAATCCTTACATACAAAGAGCATAATTCCTTTATGTTTCTGTCCTTTTAATTCAGTCAGTCCAAACCACTGTACCTCTGAGTCACATCAAACACGCTTGGAGGCGGGGGTAGAGCATGGGTGGAGGGGAGCAGGACCAAAGGAAAGAACAAAGAAAGAGGACCTGGGGGCGGAGACAGGTAAACGCAGGTGAGTACAGGGGCGCTGCGGGGGCCAGGGGCCAGGTGGAGAGGGACCAGGGCAAGGGACAGAAGAACAGAGGGGGGAATGGGAGATTCACGCGGGTTTAGCTGCAACACGGGGCAGCTGAGCTTCGTCAACCATCTTTCCAAACCAAAATCACGTGATCTGCTTTCAACGCCATCTGTAAACGATAAATCTCCTGAGCAGAGTTTCTCTTTTAAATAGATCTGTGCTCTAATCAACTTTGAAAAAAGAGCTTATCTAGGCAAGTCACCACTTTAAGCTTGAATCAAAGGCACGTGTTGTATCGTAGGCACATATCAGGAATTGTGGGCCAAGGGCCGTGGGATGAACCCCAGGAGGCTAGAGCTTTGCGTGTGACTGTCCCCTTCTTTACAGCCTGGGATTTGGTGCCGCTGGTCACAAGGGCCAGGACAGGAAAGCGTCCGTGCTTGGGTGAGGAACTTCCCTCAACAGAGTCACAAAAAGAAAAGAAAATGCATGAGAATGCGCCTTAGAAATTGCAGAATTTTAGCCTGAGAGATCACTGTTTTCTTGGAAAGAGTCCACATAAAATGGTTCATCTGAAATCAAGCAGATCCTTATGTTTTAGAGCCTCCATGAATTCAAATAACCAGTCTGAGTGACTTCTTTACTACTTTCTAGCTGGTTGTTTTTGTTTCATGCAGCCGTGAGCCAAGGTCTAAGATCCCAGGACGGCAGGGACTTCCAGAGGTGCATCGATGAGTCTTCTCGCCTTCAGTTCAAATCACGCTAACCCATGAGCGTCCACCCAATTTTTAGGATTTTCAGAGAGATGCTGTCGTGTTCCTGTGCTGAGGTTTTTACTCAGTGAAGAGCACTGAAAATATGGAAAGGGCACTAAAAACTCCAGTGTTTCTTTATATTACTACAATCATGGGTAGCCACTTTCTCCTTTTCACAGAATATTGGTTAAGCACATCTTGGGATTTTCTGGACTGAAAAAACATAGTGAGGTAGTTTTGCAGAATCAACAGTTCCTCCCGTTTGAATGGGCTCCAGGACCTCCTGGGAATTGCACAACCCAAGGCTGTGGTCACCGGCAGCTGACTGTCCAGGCGTCTCCCTCAGAGAGCAGGTAAGTTGTCCTTGCAAAGCTCTGTTGATTTATTTGGAAACATTGCCCAGAAAATGTTCCTCTCCTACACCGACCAAGGCCGGACAGGAAACCCAACCATTTATTGCATCTCCAAAAATTCCATTGGCGCCCTTGGACGGTAAACTCCCGACGTGTAGCACCTGGTTTACTCTTCTCTGTGTCCTTGGAGCCCAGCACAGAGCTGGTACACGACAGCTGGTCCGTGAAAAAGTGCTAAAGCTAATTGCTAATAAAATTAGTACCTGTCACTTAAAATAGGTATCTCTGTCCCATTCCACTCAGGTATCAAGTGGACACATTGCTCTAACCTGGAATTGTTTTTTCACTAGAACACTCAGGAAATGCATTTTTATTATTTTACCTAAAAATATATATTTATTTGGTTGCGCTGGGTCTTAGCTGCGGCTCCAGGGCTCCTTAGTTGCGGCTCCAGGGCTCCTTAGCTGCGGCATGCAAACTCTTAGTTGTGGCATGCATGTGGGATCTAGTTCCCTGACCAGGGATTGAACCCGGGCCCCCTGCATTGGGAGCATGGAGTCTTATCCAGTGCGCCACCAGGGAAGTCCCAGGAAGTGCATTTTTAGTCTTAAAGGCTGTTAGTAATGAAAACGATGCCATAAAATCACCTAGCTCCGGAATGGCAAAGGCTCAGCCTGTTTGCTTTCTCGTGCCTCTCCTGTCTTTGTGGTCAATATTCCTTGTCCATGTGGGTGGGGCTGCACTGCAGAAGAACCCACCTTCCCTCCTTGATCTAGTTTAGTTTATCCTCACATTTTATGGATGGGAAGCTGAGCTTCAGAATATGAGATGACTTTCCCCAGGGGTTGGGTAGGGTGGGAGGGGATTAGCTACCAGATTTTAGCAGGTTGTTAACCGTTGTTTCTCTCCCTCTCTCTCTCTTTCCCTCTCTTTCTCCATCTGTCAAATCTTTTCTTCTTGCTGCCGTTTTTGGGGGAAAGAGTAGGAACATAGGATGAACAAAAAGGCAAACTCTGCAAATTATACATTTTGTTATTTACTTTCTTTTTTTTTTAAATTGGGGTATAGTTGTTTTACAATGTTGTGTTAGTTTCTACTGTATAGTACATTTTTCTATTATCATAAGCAACACGAGGGCAAATTAATTTAAAAATTTTTTTAAAAATGGAAGCTTGAAATTATTTCACGTTTAACTATGCCTTAATATATCACTTCATAAATACCATCCTGGCTGCATACTTGCTGTCATATAAAAATATCTTTCTTTAACATACTGACGTGGACAGATTTGACTACATATGAATTTTTACCATGCTCACAGTATCTAAATAATAATCATCATAATTAGTAGTAGTAGTAGCAGAACTTTATTTTTTTTTTACATCTTTCTTGGAGTATAATTGCTTTACAATGGTGTGTTAGTTTCTGCTGTATAACAAAGTGAATCAGTAGTACGTATACATATGTTCCCATATCTCTTCCCTCTTGCGTCTCCCTCCCACCCTCCCTATCCCACCCCTCTAGGTGGTCGCAAAGCACCGAGCTGATCTCCCTGTGCAACGTGGCTGCTTCCCACTAGCTATCTATTTTACATTTGGTAGTGTATATATGTCAATGAATAGCAGTACTTTAAAGGCAGAATACTTACCCTAAAAAGAAAATTTTTTTTGAATTTTTGAATTTTGAATTTTATTTATTTTTTTATACAGCAGGTTCTTATTAGTTATCCATTTTATACATATTAGTGTATATATGTCAATCCCAGTCTCCCAGTTCATCACCCCCACCACCACCATTTTCCTCCCTTGGTGTCCATACGTCTGTTCTCTACATCTGTGTCTCTATTTCTGCCCTGCAAACCGGTTCATCTGCACTGTAGTTTTGATTTGCATTTCTCTAATGATTAGTGATGTTGAGCAGCTTTCCATGTGACTCTTGGCCATCTGCATGTCTTCTTTGGAGAAAGGTCTCTTTAGGTCTTCTGCCCATTTTTTTGATTGGGTTGTTTGTTTGTTTTTATATTGAGCTGCATGAGCTGTTTATATATTTTGGAGATTAATCCTTTGTCCGTTGATTCGTTTGCAAATATTTTCTCCCATTCTGAGAGTTTCTTTTCACCTTGTTTGTAGTTTCCTTTGCTTTGCAAAAGCTTAAAAAAAAAATTTATGGTCAAAAAATTCTACTCCTTAAAGAAAAACATTTCCACCTCAAGATCTTATCAGAAATAACTAACCAACCCTCCAGGAATCTTTTTGTAATAAATGCAGCAAAGGCAAATTTGGCCATCAGCATGGCAGTTTCCCAAGGAGGTGAATGTCAGAACAGATGGTGTCCACCTGCTATTCTCCAAGGTCAGTGCCCCAGAGATGTGGGCTTGGGGCAGGAAGGGCATCCCAGGATATCTTTAGCCCAGAAAGACCTATTATAACTACCAGGCTTCCTGGGGTCAGAGCGCCTGCATGCCTGGGGCTGCGATGTAATTGAATTACCCCTGGTAAAAGGAATAACATCGCTGACCTAAATTCAGGCTATCTGTCTGCCAGCTTTCGGCACAAGTTTGGCTCCTGAGTTGACTACATTTTAAAATCTTCATTGCTCTCATAATCGGGTTTGCCAGGTTCACCAATCGGCCAAGATCTTAGCAGAATTTTAAGCAAAGGATGGAATTTGCAGTTGGTGTTGGCTGCGTCCTGAAATCACTGCCACTACTGCTGCTGCCCCTCCTCCCCCTCTGATTTACTGATTGAAGCACCGACCGCTTTTGGAGCTCACTTATAAAGTATAAGGTAATGTCACTATTGGTGGCTGCCACTGCAAAGACAGAAAACTGCAAGCATCCGGGGTTTAAATGACTAGGCCAGAATTACCCATAACTCGGGAGAAAAACTAAGCAAAACTCCTTATTTCTATGCTAATTAGTCATTCTGTATCGATCAGTTTCCCAGAGGAAAGCCATTCTCAATCAGGAGCCCCAAAGGCTCAGAAGATCTAAATGGCAACCCTTCCCTACTCAAAGTATGGGAGGCAGCAGCTGGCCACAGCAGCCCCGAGTTACTTTCTTTTTTTTCTTTCTTTTTTAAAAAAAAGTTTATTGGAGTAGAGTGGATTTACAATGTTGTGTTAGTTTCTGCTGTACAGCAAGGTGAGTCAGTTACACATATACATATCTCCACCCTTTTTTAGATTCTTTTCCCATGTAGGTCATTACAGAGTACTGAGTAGAGTTCCCTGTGCTATGCAGTAGGGTCCTTATTAGTTATCTAGTTTCTATGTAGTAGTGTGTATATGCCAATCCCAATCTCCCAATTTATCCCTCCCCCAGCTTTCCCCCCATAACCATGTTTCTTTTCTACATCTGTGACTCTAGTTCTGTTTTGTAAATAAGTTCATTTGTACTATTTTAAGTTTTAATTTTTAAATTAATTTTTATTGGAGTCTAGTTGACTTACAATGTGTACCTTTTTTTAGACTCTACATATATGCAATATCATATGATATTTGTTTTTCTCTGGCTGACTTACTTCACTCGTATGACAATCTCTAGGTCCATCCATGTTACTGCAAATGACATTATTTCATTTTTTTTTTATGGCTGAGTAACAGTTCATTGTATATATGTGCCACATCTTCTTTATGCATTTCTCAGCACATTTCCCCTTCTGTAGAGGAATGGCCTTGAGGAGGATGGAATTTACCCTTAGATCAACTTTTACTTCTCTTTTGCCAGTGGGCTTATGGAGTATTAGACCAGATTAAATAAGTAGACACCCCCATCTAGTGGCTTCCATCGACCTGCTCTCTCAGCACTGGGGCTTCTCTTCTGCCCAAACATCATACAGCTGCTCTGTAGCTTGTGCACCTACTTCTACTGGTGCCAGAGAGTGTTCGGGAAACTGTCAAGGGCACTGCCTCCCGAGCCCTGATGCCACTTGGATCTTTTCCCGAGGTAGATTTTAGCAAATTTGCACTCTCTTCATTTCACCCATTCTTCTAATTGTGTCCTCAGAATGGGCCGGACACTAAGCCTGTGCAAATCAATGTTACAGCTCTTTTTTGCCAGTTACTGTTTATCCTACCCTAAAATATTCCTCCTACTCATGATAGGAATGTTGTAAAAAGCACACAATGTACATAGCAACCTTATTTCAAAGAGACTCTATCAAAGCACTAACAAACTGGGAAATGCGTAATAATAACACTTTTTACTGCCATGGGTTCTATCCACCAAAGGAATTATGTATGCTTTCTATAAAGCACGAGATTAAAACAGCAATTAAAACGCTATAGCCCTAGAGAAAGGAAGGAAAACGATGTAACCAAACAAGTGTGTCATGTGACGTTCTTTAAGAAAAACTAATCAAGTGCTCTGTCTTGTTTAAAGACTCTAAATGCAAACCTATCCTAAGAGGTGGGACTGAAAGATTCCCATCTAATAACCACAACAACCTGGGTCTCGGCTCTTTCTACTGGTCTTGATCCCACCTCTAAGCTCAGACAGGTCTCAGACTGCTTCTGGCCTTTGGAGTCTAGGGATTAGAACTTTATCAGAAAGATCTGAATTAATTCCAGAAGAATAAAAAAAATTACCTTCATTATAAGAAAAAGATACTCGTGAAATTCATGAAAAGAGAATACTGCTGAACAAGATCCTGCTGGGTATTAATTACATTGATGACGGACTGCTTGTTCTACCAATATCCCAACAGAAGGAATATTCGTATCATGGTTAAATTCCAATGATCAAAGCTCAAGTGCCTGCAGTTTTGTATTTAAAGACTTCCTACTGTTCAAATACCACCAAAAGTGCTCAACTGTGTTCCTAAGATAGAGATCTCGGATGTGGCAGATATAATCACAGTTTGGGGGTTTCTATTAACTTGTTAAATATGCAAAGCAATTGGAATGCTCTTGTAATTGATCATAAAAATAAATGAAACAAATACCAAATTGACTGCTTAAAAGTCTCATGCAATGAACTTTGAAAAAGACAAAGGTTTTTATGGTAGGTTGACAAGGTATGAATTATTGCTATTGCCTTTCACTAACCTGAGGAAATAGTTTAGTAATCTGTAACAACAGAACTATCCAAAGGTGATCTCCTATTTTAGTCTAGAGGTCACCAGCAAACACTTTATCGTATGCACACCTAAAAAACACAGAACAGGTTTAGAAGAGGCTACTTTTGCAGCTAAAAATCACACGAGGCTCAAGGCTAAAAGCTCTTTGGAATAATTATCCTCATTTGACCATGAAATTAAATTGTACGAGAACAGGCTGTCTCAGAGCAAATCTAAACGAGAATCTACAAATTTAATTCAGTAGATGGTAGACCAGTCTGGACCACAAAATGAGGAAAATCCATAACATTATAGCATAATCAACCATAGAAGCTCTTCTTGCGTTTAGTTTTTTTTTTTTCCTAAGCTAAATCACACATACATTTCTAGTTGTTTTAGGCTCTGTATACATATTCTTTTGCCTTCAAGCATGCAAGGAATATAAAGAGAAATTTAAACCTACCCGGCTTCAATTCCTTCAAAATGTTTGTGTGTCCCCACTGACTCCTTTTTCTGTAGTTCATGGACGTTAAGGGGAAAATAGGATCCAGTCTACAGGTTATCATCTCTTTGTAAATTAAGAAATTTGCATCCTTTTCTCAGCTGATACTTGCCTCTATTCAAAGTGTGTATTTTTTGAATAGATCCTTCAAGTCAACTCATGTCATTCCCTTCATGATCCAGCTTCTCCTCACCTTCCAGCCCCATCTTCAGCCACCTCCTTCTCCTTCAATCCAATTATACTGGGCTTCCTTTAATTCCTTGTGTGTCACGTTCTCTTTAGCTGGTTGGACCCCGTTCACCTCTCAGCACCTCCCTATTTTCCTTGGCTAATTCCTTCGCTTCCTTCATTTGCTCCTGGGAGTGCTCCCAGGCTCCTCCCTACCAGCCAAGGTGAATTAAGGTGATCTGGTCTGTGTTCTCCAGCGCCCTGTGTGTATCTACCCACTTCCAGCCGTGTAGCTACTTGTCACTTCTCCACTGCCGTGTAAGTGCCATTAACGGAGAGTAAAGTTCCCCCTTGCAGATGTTGCCGATACTTTGTCCTGAACCTTTTGGATCCCATTTCAATTTCAGGCACACAGCTCACGGTGTGCTTTCACTCCTCTAGTAGCCAACACTTGTATGCTTTTGCCAAAGGGCTGCCCTCGGGCAGTCAGAATTTGCTTTGCTGGCTCTTGCACAGAGCAGGCGGTGCCTGGCAATTTATGTAGATGTGAACTGCCGTGAACAATGACCAGCTGGTACAGGGGTACAAATACCCCAGCTCCCTGGCCTCTGGTGCGGATGATGTTGGGGTAACTTACATGGTCTCCAGCACTCTCTGAAAGATTGACCCTAAGCCACCTTCCGTGGGCCTTTGCTTGAGCTTTTTCTGTTCTTCACACCACTTCGCCATTTGCCCTGGTTTTCCTGGATACACCAGAAAAACTCCTTCTCATGAATCCCTGCTCCGGGTTCATGAGACCTTCTGGGGACCTCAACCTAAGAGCCTAAGGGACTCCCCTTAAATGCTTGTGGACTGAATTAAGGCATCTTGATAACTTGTGCAGAGAATTACTCCAAGTCACAAAGCTTTAGTCCTCTTATGTTATGGATTGAGGATCAGAGAGCACATGACTTGTCAAAACTTATTCAATGAGCCAGAGGCAGAGCAAGTCTACCAGCCTCAGTGCTCCTGCCACTAAAGTATTCTCACTTTTTTCTGTTATTTCGAAAAGTTCCTTGGAAAAGAACAATCAGAACCTTTAGTTCTTTCCGTTTTAACCACAATACTAACAACACTAATAAGGGTGATATTTATTGAGTTCTTACCATGTGTAAGGCACTCTGCTAGATGATTTATAGACATGATTTCATTTGAAACTCACAATAACCTTTGAAATAGGAAGTATTAGTTTCCACGTTTCATAGATGACAAAACTGAGGCTTAAAAAGGATAATAACCTTGCCGTAGGTCACAATCTAGTACATGACAGATCTGGGATTTGAAACTTGGAAATCTGACTTCAGAGCCCATTCTACTAAAAATCATTTACACTTTCTCACATGTAAAAAAATTGATGCAGTTGTGCATACCACTACTTTAAATAGCTCCAAAGATATATATATTTTTTTACACTCCTGTCTCCCCACTCCCTTTTTTTTTATTATGTAAAAAACACACAACATAAAATTCACCATCTTAACTATTTTTAAGTGTACAGTAGTGTTAACTATATGTACATTTGTTTTGCAACAGAACTCTAGAACTTTTTCATCTTGGAACACTGAAACTCTATATCCATTGAATAACAACTCCTCTTTTCCCCTTACCTCCTGCCTCAGTTTTATAATGATCCTGATGATGAAAATTTGGCCTCTGTGCACTGGTGCCGACTCAAATCTTGGAGACATTGGGTGAAGTAGAAAAGAATAGCTTTATTGCTTTGCCAGGCAAATGGGGACACAGCGGGCTCCAGCCCCAAAAACCTATGTGTCCCCAAAGATATATTTTTAAAGTTCATATGTAGTGTGTTTCTAAGGACCTTGTTTCTCAATTATAGGACTGCCAATTTCTGAGGCAATAATTCTTGATCATTTTTTTTAGGGGAGTAACAGAACCCTTAGAAAAATCATAGGCTCTTTTGAAAGAGGCACACACATACACATGTAATACTGATAACAATTTCCAGGTGAATTAAGGACTCCCGATCCACAGAAACAGGTTAACGTTCCCTGCTCTAAGGTACATTCAGACGTATCACCATTGATAAAAAGCGTCTAAATGATTAATGCCATGTGCTTCTGAGGATCTAGTGTACGAGGGTCATTAGGCAGCCTTTCCCCTACCTTCTAAGTTTTAACTAAGGCAGTTCACAGTCACGGCTATACTAAGATAACAATTTTCTACAATACTTTTCCTTGAAAATTTTATTGAGAGAATTGTAGATTCACAGGCAGTTGTAAGAAATAATACGAGAGATCCTTTGTACACGTCACCCTGTTTCCCCAGGGATAACATTTTGCAAAACTACAGTATACTATCTCGACCAGAATATTGACATCTACCAATATTACTCATATTTCCCAGTTTCACTTGTACTTATTTGTGTGTGTATTAAGTCCTATACGATTTTATCGCCTGTATAGGTTCGTGCATACACCCCTACAGTCAAGATGCTGAACAATTCCATTGCTACAAATACCCATCATGTTGCTTTTTTATAACAATACCAACTTTCCTTCCACTCGCCCACCCCATTCTCAACTCTTGGAAACCATTAAATCTGTCCTCCTTCTCTAAAATGTTGTCACATCAAAACCGTTATCTAAATGGAATCAAACAGTCTGTAAGGTTTTGTGGCTGGGTCTCTCACTCTGTATCATTTTCCGGAGCTTCACCCAAGTGGCCGTGTGTATCAAGTTCATTCTTTATTGAGCATTCATGGTGCGTGTATTAGTTTTCTATCACTGCTGTAACAAATGACCACAGACTTAGTGGCTTAAACCAACACAAATATATTATCTCATTGCTCTGGAGGTCAGAAGTCCTGCATGGGTGTCACTGGGTAAAAACTAAGGTATTGGCAGGGTTGTGTTAGTTTCTGGAGGTTCTAGGAAGAATCTATTTCCTGGCCTTTTCCAGCTGCAACCTTAATTCACCTTTGCCATGTAACGTAACATACTCACTGGTTCTAGGGACTAGGATGTGGACATCTTTGAGAAGCCGTTATTGTGCCCGTTGCAACATGTTTATACACAGTTTGTTTATCCATCACCTGTTGAAGAGTGTCTGGACTGATTCCAGTTTTTGGTTATTTCAAGTAAAGCACCCATGAACATTCATGTACAGAGTTCTGTGCAAACATTTCACTTCTCTAGTATAAATGCACACAGACAGAGAGAGAGAGAGAGAGAGGGGGAGAAAATGATAAAACAAACGTGGTAATATGTTAAACTTGATGATGTTAGAGTAAAGGGTATAGGAAATCTGTGTATTATTCTTGCAGTTTTTCTGTAGGTTTTGAATTATTTTACCAAAAAAAGTTAAAAAGAAAGTTCTAGAATTTTTGATTTCCAGTTTTGTAACTGTTGTCAAGCAAATATGAGAGATTCTGTTCTTGTCATTATTTTTGGCTTATAAGAGCTAAAATTAATAGGTGTCATAGAAATTCTTAACAGTATAAAATGTTTTATTTAAGAAAAATTGCTGGGTAAATGCCAGAAGAATAGGCTGTAAGTGAATTAATCATATACAATGTTTAGGAAAATTCTGAGTGTACACAAAATAATATTATCATTGGACAGTGGAACTGTTGATGGGATTTTACATGATTTTATTTCCTTTATTCTTATTCTTTTGTCTAATTTAATACAGTAAATACGTGTGAATTGGTTAATAAAACTGAAAATAAATAAGGTGCTTTACAATGAACAGAAAAAAGAAAAGAGAGCAAATAGGTTCCATTTTCGCCATAGCCTTGGCTGATGGGGTCTGGGAGTAAAGCACATTTAGACAGAGCCCTCTTGAGAAGCATCTTAGGTTAGTTGGTTGTCTATATACCTAAGGAGTCTAATTATACCATTCTTAGAGATAGTCACAACATTTTTATGTTTTCCTTATTTCCATCCCTTTCCCAATAAAACGTCAACCAGCCTTTGCCCTGTAAGGATGAACTTTTGTATCACAATATATCTTGATCGATTATATGACAAACACCTTCTTCCATATCTCAAAAATTCACCTAAATTCTGGATCCTATAAGCCAATGTTGTGTGTTGTAGGCTTTCTGAAGAGATGGAGCCTGCCTGTTTCAACCTCTGTTGAGTACCCAGCACATGTTGATTTTTTAAATTAATTAATTTATTTGTTTTTATTTTTGGCTGCGTTGGGTCTTCATTGTTGCACACAGGCTTTCTCTAGTTGCGGTGAGTGGGGGCTACTCTTCACTGCGTTGCACGGGCTTCTCATTGTCGTGGCTTCTCTTACTGCGGAGCACAGGCTCTAGGCACGTGGGCTTCAGTAGTTGTGGCACGTGGGCTCAGTAGTTGTGGCTCGTGGGCTCTAGAGCGCAGGCTCAGTAGTTGTGGCGCACGGGCTTAGCTGCTCCGCGACATGTGGGATCTTCCCGAGCCAGGGCTCGAACCCGTGTCCCCTGCATTGGCAGTCGGATTCTTAACCACTGCGCCACCAGGGAAGCACCCACATGTTGATTTTTAACAAACACTTTATGCAGAAATAGCAGCATTCTAACCCAACCTTGCCTCAACTGGACATTTTCTGCCCCTTCTAATTTGTTAATTTTAATTTAGTATTTGATCTTGGTTTTAGATAATAAAATTATAATTCAGTATTACTCACTCAACAAATTGGATGGTTCCAGTCTGAATTTGGAGCCCCTTCTAAGCGTGTTCCCCAAGCAACTGACGGGTCCTCCCATTGGTTATTGCATTTTCCAGGCTGCACTGCAGTGGCCTGTGTACTAGTCTGCACCAAACCCCCAGGCCCAACCCAAGAGAACATTAGTTCCTTGAAGCATTTATTCACATGTCTAGAATGATGTGTGGCACAGAATTGATTTTCAAAGAGCATTTCTGTGGTTGATAAATCTAACGTGACATCCTTATTTTAAGAAGAAGAAATGTAGTGCCTATTCTTATCTTTCTCCTTGGAGGTGAAACGTCTTATTTAGGACCACACAACTAGATATCTTCAGACAGTAATAAGAACCCAGACTTCTCATTGCGATTTGTTGCTCTTTCTTTTGTAATATGATTCTTTATGAACCATTGCTCTTTTTTTAAATACTATGATTCTGTTTTTTTTTCTTTTGAACATCTACATATGTTCATAAACACGTAAATGTTCTGGCCCAAAACAAGAGATGTAGTGAGTGTGAAAATTTCTGATTTTATCTCAGCAGTCCAATTGGATTTTCCCCATCTTCAGGTCTCCTCTGAGCCTGCCTCATCTTAGGCAATTTCTTTATATCTGAAACTATTACTTCCACCTTCTGATCTCAACAGGAGCTCAACTATGACCTTTTATGTGTGCATGGGTTCATTATTGTTCATTAACTCTATAAATTTTCATTGGAATTAGATTCCAATGATGAGTTTCTGTGTAGTATCTGCATTTCTTTTCAACACAAGGAGAAAAAATAGTGGCAAATTAGGCAGAAGGATAAAGGAACGAAAGGTCTTCATCAACGAAATGACTTGCTTATCATTTTAACAGGTCATTATGACAGAAACCATTAGCTGCAGCCCAATATCCAATATACGCTTGTAATAAGAGAATGCCCCCTCTTAGCCGGTCATATGGACATTCAGCCAAAGGCTCCATTTTGCAGTCTCCTTATGAGGGTGGCTCTATGACTAACGTCTAAACGGTGGAATGAAAATGGAAGTGATATGTACAATATCTGGTTCATTACCTTAAATGGAAAGAATATGTCCCCATCCTTCTCTCTTTCCCCTTGTGCTGCCTGGAATCCCGGTAGGTTAGTGGAAGATGGAGCGTTCAGATTCAACAAGAGACAGAGGACGTGTGACAGGACATAGTCCCCTGGACCGTTTATCTTCCTTTTGTATGAGAGAGAAATGAACCTCTATCTTATCTATGTCACTATTATTTTGAATTTCTCTGTTACAGCAGGCAAACTGATAGCCTATGAAATAAAATCTTCATTTAATGCTATTCAATCAAAGTCTTAATAGATTTGTGGAGTATGAAATAATAAAAATGGAATAAAACATTAATTAAAACCACTGGAACATAAAGTGAATACATATGATCCATAAATCTACCCCATCTATAAGCTACGAGGAATAGACAGATAATTAGTATTTATACTCTACTGAGCATTTTAATTATCTCTTTTTTTTTGGCAATTAGCTTAGAAGACAAAGTTCTAACAAAGAAGAAGTTTGAAATCCAGTGAGTGACAATCAAACATGCCCTGTAAATTAACAAGTGCCTATTCTTATCTCAATGATCCTATTTTGCACATACACAAGCTTTTATCCCTTATTTCGCACCACCCTTTCACACAGCTCATTGCTCCAGCTCAACCGACTGACTTACAGTTTGACTCAAGAATCACTTAATATATTGTTGCTGATTCTTTGTCCCTGCTACTAGCACATAGTAGGTCCAGGGAAGACCACCACTCATAAGCAAGCGGGAGAGATCCATGCGTGTGTTGGGGGGAGGGGGGGATGTGGATCTACCGGAGTGATGATGGTGTGAAGGAAAACGTGCACTTGACCAACACAGGAATAGTTAGTTTGAAATGTACCATTAAGGTGGTGCTTCAGGGAACTGATTTGACAATCAATCAGTATAAGCCATGATGATAACAAATGATGCACAAAAAACATTTGACAAAATTCAACATACACTCACGATTTTTAAAAAATCCCTCAGAAAAATAGGAATAGAGAACTTCTTCAGTCTGCTGAGTATCTGCAAAAAAATCTAGTTGTTCCTATTTGCAGATGAGATGATCATCTACATGGAAAATCGTGAAGAATATACCCAAAAAAACCCCACTCTTAGAACTAATAATTTGGATTCAGCAAGGTCGCAAGATACAAGATAACATGCAAAGCTCAACTGTAATTCTATGTACTAGCAATACACAGCTGGATGAAACTAACATCTTTACTTCTCACAGTCACGCAAAAAAAAAATGAAATACTTAGGTGTAAATCTAACACAGCGTATAGAATTGTATGCTGAAAGCCACGATCTAAATAAATCGAGAGATGTACAATGCCCTTGGATTGGGAGACTCAGAATAGCAAAGATGTCAGTTCTTTCAAAATTAACATATAGTTTTAACAGAAAGTCTATTAAAAAAAATCCCAGCAAGATTATTTGTAGATTTAGACAAGATAATCCTAAGATTCCTATGGAATGTTGAAGGAACTAAAATAGCTAAAACATTTTTGATAAGAAGAATAAAGTGAGAGCAGAGTCAGTCTACCCAATTCCAGGACTGATTATATAGCTAGACTAATCAAGACTATGGAGTATTGGCAAGGGGTAAACACACAGATCAGTGAAACAGAATACAGATCCTAGAAATAGCTCCATGCAAATATGCCCAACTAAGTTTTGAGAAAAGTACAGAAGCAATTCATGGAAGAAAGATAGCCTTTTCAACAAAGGTGTTGGAACCATTGGACACATATAGACCAAAAAAAAAAAAAAATCCCAATCTGAGCCATACACTTTACATACAAAATAACACAAAATGGATTCCAGTCTTAAACACAAAACATAAAATGATAAGAGTTTTAGAATAAACATAGGAAATATTTAGAGAAACATGGGAACTCTTCAAGATCTAGGGCTAGGCAAAGCGTTCTTAGATTTGACGCCAAAGCATGATTTAACACCAAAATCATTATCCCTAAAGATTAATAGATTACTTCATAATTGAAAACTTTCACTCCAAAAAAGACCTTGTTAAGAGGTTGAAAAGACAAGCTACGGTCTGAGAGGAAATATTTATATACCACATATCTAACAAAAATCTAGTATCCAGAATATATAAAAAGCTTTCCATACTCAACAGTATGTATACAAAAATAAACAATCCAATTAGAAGTTGGGCAAAAATGTGAAGAGACTTTTTCCAAACAAGGATATACAGATGGCAAATAAGCACATGAAAAGGTGTTCATTATCATCAGCCATTGGGGAAATGCAAATTAAAACCACAATGAGATATCACTAAACACCTATCAGAATGGCTAAAATGAAAAATAGCAACATCGCCAAATGCTGGTAAGGGTGCAAAGAAACGTGATCAGTTCATTCATTGCAGGTGAGAATGCAAAATGGCCTGGCCACTCCAGAAAATAACTTGGCAGTTTCTTATAAAACTCAACGGGCAACTTCCACATGACCCAGCAATCACGCTATTGGAGATTTATCCCCGGGAAATTAAAACTTATGTCCATACAAATGCATACAAGTGTTTATAGCAACTTCATTCATAATAGTAAAAACCTGGAAACCACCCAAGTGTCTTTCAACAGGAGAATGGTAAACAAATAGTGGGGAACATCCCTGCCACCGAATACAATTCAGCAATGAGAAAGAACGAACTACTGATGCTTGGGACAACTTGGATGAATCTCCACATAAGTATGCTCACTGAAGAAAAAGCTAATCCCCAAAGGTTACATACTGTATAATTCCACTTATACAACATTCTTGAAAAGAGAACTGTTGGGTAGTTGCCAGGGTTTAAATTAGCGGTGAGCAGAAAGAAGTGAGTGTGTTTATAAACAGGCCACGTGAGGCTCCTTGAAGTGGTAGGAAGGTTCTTGACTGTATCAATGTTAATAGCCCGGTTACGACACTGTACTCAAGTTTTGCAAGATGTTACCCTTGGGGGAAACTGGACAAAGGGTACAAGGATCTATCTCTCCGTATTATTTTTTACAACTGCATGTTGGTCTACAATTTTGTCGAAATAAAAAATCATATTAAAAAAATGCAACAGAAAAGACAGCAGTTGGAGGAAACAATGGGCATTTGTTTTAAAAAATCTTCGCTCTGTACTGAGCTTAAATGTTCTCCAAGCATAAAACTCATTATTATTTGGTGCACTAGGAAGATGAGACTGAAATGGCTTTTACAAGTGAATTATAATACCTAGTTTCCTTCCTGAAAGTACCTTCAGGATCCATTGCAGAAGCCACGATTTTGAAGCTTTTAAGCACAAGATTTTTAAGTGAATTAAATGAATTTTACGTCCCTTAATCTTCTTGGCAATACCTTTCGCTATTACTGTTTAACTACTGCAAAACAACAAAGGCTAAAATGAAGTCAGTAGGCACTGTAGTCTTTGCAAAAGCCACAGGGTTCTTTCCCTGAATGCTGGGCTGCAGTCTTTGTGTGCGACTGAATACTGAATGCTGCCTCTGAAACTGACAGAATTCCTCATAATCTTAGATTTAGGAAGGGGGAACACGTCTTGTGCAAAGGCAGTTCGGTCAGGTTCTAACAGTATGTCAGAATGACTCTTTTTCCTACTAACGAACTTGGGTTAGCAATGCTCAGAGAAAGCCTCTTTTAAAACGATAGCTTAACAGGTTTTTAGGAATGATACACTGCTGTTCAACAGGGCTTTCAACGCCCACAAGCAAAGCCCCCAGGAATGGCATTCTGTGTAAGGCCCTTAGAGACAACAGGGGTGGGAAAAGAGGTCACACTGGCTGCTCCCCTCCCCCAATAGGGTGAGCAGCCTGTTAGTCTGCAAAGAAAGCTTTCTGGTGAGGCTACCATACCTGGCTTTGTTAGGAGAGCAGGATCTGCTGGGCACACAGCGCATTCCAACATCCATTTCCAAGATTTCCTCTCTCTCGTTAAGTAAAAGATTTTCTTTTGCTCTGGGTTCCCTGCCTGGAATCCTAAGGCCTCTTAGGAGAAGTTGAAACATCTTGGATATTGAGAATTAGTACCTGGGCGTTCTTAATGCCTGTTCTCATCAGCACTTCAAGCTTAGCAGGTGTACCTGAAGTCCCTAATATGCAAATATGCTTAAACTTCAACTGATTTTCTAGATATGCCTTTGGACTTAGTAGCCCTACACACGATTGTCCTTTTGCAATTTCCAGCGACCAGTAGCATCTGATCACTGAGTATGTGATTGTATTCCAACTTTTGGCACTTCTAATTCGCCTATGTATATTTTGACTTTTTGAAAATATAAATGGAAATGATTAAAAATGATAAACTGAAATGTGAAAATGTTTGGTGATTTGTTCTCGTATTTTTTTAATTTAAAATGCTTCCTGAGTCATGGAAGTATTTTTCAAGAAACATTTGAAATACCTTGTTTTGACAATTAAATTTCAAACCTCAGAATATAACTTTCCCTCCTGTATGTCAATGATCTACAAAAAACAAAAACAGAGAGCCTCTGACCGACTAGATTTTGTTTGCCTGTTTTCACATAAAGGTGTGGGACCGACTGGAACAAATTTATTTTAAAAGAATCTTTAAAGCATAAAGAGAAAAAAGGAACCCTGAAAATGAAAAACAATATAAATGAAGAAGTATCACAAAACTACGCTGCATTTTTGGAAGTTAAAAACCCCCTAGGCTAAATAATTTTGTTGATTAAAACAGAGTTTAAGGACAATTTCTGGAGGGCTTTAGTTTGGTCGTGAGCAGAAATCTATGTCAGGTCACTTCATGTATCTTTCCTTAGAACACAGACCCTTTAACATTGGACACTAAATATTTTTAAATCTTGGTCGTTTGAAGAAGGGCTCTCCTATCTGACAGGAGGCGGGTACTAATCGCATCTAAGGACGTTCCCTATCATGCACATTCACTGAAGGAATAAACTTGAAGGCTCTGTGATCCCACAAAGGCAGGAAAGGAGCCCAACCCCCCAGACGTCATCAGCTTTCGGCTGCAGGCACCCTGCCATAGAGGTGAGCAGATCTGTTTCCTGGACAACACTGGCTGCTGGCTTGGCGCCCAGGGACCCGTGCCAGCTCTGCTGTTGGGGGACTCTCCCTCACAAGGAGGCTCACTCCTGCCTTCCTGTGGGCTCACCACTCAGAACACCATCCTCACCATCCCGTATCCCCGTGAAGCCAGAACACGCAGCCTCCTACCCAGCGCTCCCAGAGCAGAGAGGCTGCCTTTTGGCACAGTGCTTTGGAAAGATGCTGTTCTGTGCATCCGCAAGAGGGACATGGGAGAAGAAACGCTGCCTGGTGTCCAGCGGTAGCCCTGGGGACGACATTCTCCCTGGGCTGGCTTCTCCCTTCACAGCCCAGCTGCACCTCCCCATCTTCTGCCCTTCCCAGATCATCTCACTGTGGCGTGACTCCTTTCTCTTTCTCTGCCGTTTTTAGTTTCAGAACCAGAACTACTCATTTCACAATTGTCATCTTGAGCTAGGAGACCCTGGGAAATCCTCTTTATGCTGCACTGGGGGACTCTGGCGATATCTATGACAATTCTTTCTTCACGCGGGAAATAAATGTGACGATTATCCCCAAGCCAGGTACCGGAGGGCTCTATGCAGCCTCCTCAGAAGACAGATTCATACATGCCACGGATGAAGAATCAATAATGTCTGCAGGATGCCTGCAAGCCCCACATGCAGAGCGGCTGGGGGCAGAGCTAGTATTTAAAAGTGGGTCTTCTAATGAGAAGATACCCAATATTGCTAATTATTAGAAAAAGGCCCATCAAAACTACAACGAGGTGTCAGTCACCTCACACCAGTCAGAATGGCCATCACTAAAAAGTCTACAAATAATAAGTGCTGTAGAGAATGTGGAGAAAAGGGAACCCTCCTACACTGTTCGTAGGAATGTAAAATGGTACAGCCGCTATGGAAAACAGTATGGAGGTTCCTTAAAAAACTAAAAATAGAGTTACCATACGATCCAGCAATCCCACTCCTGGGCAGATATCCGGAGAAAACGAATTCGAAAAGGTACATGCACCTCAATGTTCACAGCAGAGCAATTTCCAATAGCCAAGACTTGGGAGCAACCTAAATGTTCATCGACAGATGAATGGATAAACAAGATGTGATATAGATACACACACACACACACACACACACACACACACACATATATAATGGAAAATTACTCATCCATAAAAAAGAATGAAATAATGCCATTGGCAGCAATATGGATGGACTTAGAGATTATCATATTAACTGAAGTAAGTCAGACAGAGAAACACACACCTAATATGATATCACTTATATGTGGAATCTAACAAAAGGATACAAATGAACTTATTTACAGAAGAGGAACAGACTCACAGACATGGAAAACAAACTTATGGTTACCAAAGGGGATAGCAGGTTGCGGAGTGAGGATAAATTAGGAGTTTGGGATTAACAGGTACTCACTACTATATATAAAATAGGTAAACAACAAGGACCTACTGTATAGCACAGGGAACTATACTCAATATCTTGTAATGACCTACAAAGGAAAAGAATCTGAAAAAGAATATATATATGTATATCTGAATCACTTTGCTGTACACTTGAAACTAACACAACATGGTAAATTAAACTTTACCTCAAAAAAAAGTGGGTCTTCTATCCGCTACTGCATAGCTACTTCTCCAAATCATCCAGTTGGCATTAAAAATAAAGCATTCAGCGCCATGCCAGGTATATAATAAGAGTACAATAAATTATTGTCATGAAAGGAACAAAATGATATCCTGCTCTAAAAAGAACAGTGGCTAGAGTTCTTCCACTCTAATTAGTCTGTGATACGAATTCCTCCGACTCCATCCCATTAGAACACTCACTTGGGTACTCAGTCACTTCACAGACTTGATGCTGGGGCACAGCTTCCACTGACCAGGCCTTGGAAAGAAGCACGTGGCCACAGAAGGTATTTAGTGAGCTCCACAGTTACTTTGCCCGCTTACTTTGTGGATAATGCAAGTTTAGCCAAGAAAGAGCAGATTCACACCTGCTTGTCAATATGTAGTCTGATAGTTGTGCTAAATGTTTGGGATGTAAAGCTTTGAATCAGTCTTTTCTTGGGGAAAAAGAATCTTAGAGTTTATTTGGGGATTTTGTGAAAGAGCATTCCAGGGCCCCAGCATATAAACATGGAGATAAGTGACTGAAAAAAACTCCCCTCCAATCAGCCCCCAGTCTGTCTCAAATCAAGAGGGAGTCGTAACAAGAAGTTATCCTCATGAAATCTACATTTTCCTCCTTTCTTAGGGACTAACAAATCATGACGCTGACCATGAGGCTCAAAGTTCAATAGGAGTGGCATATGTGTTTCTAAATTTTTCATCTGAAATAATTTTTTCCCATTCAAGCTTTAACTTTAGGAATTTCGTACTTCCCGTTTTATACTTCAAGAATCCCTCCTCTCCCCTCTTCCTACTCACATATATTTCTTTATGAGAAGGTAAAATGAGAAGATAAACTATGTTGCTGAGTAGCCCATAATTTTGTAGAATAAGATAACCAACTTCACTGAATAAATATGTGTGCCTATACGATGAACTGCTTAATTATGACCACCCAACTCAGCGGAGATCAGAGGATAATTATATAGGGTACACCAATATCATCATAAACCTAGCAATTTCTTCCCCAGATTAAGAATAATTAATAGTAAATTCTCTTAGGAAAGTCATTGCCCAATTCCTACAGAGAGAAAAACTAAAACCCAAAGAAGAACTAAAACCTCTATGATTTTCCAGGAGGCAAAATCGGGATTTTATTTTTCCACGCGTACCTATTGTCATTTGAAATCTGAACCACCATGAAAGACTGGTCTTTTCTCCTGGATACGAAGAAGATGGTGGTAGAACATGCAGTTTTTCCTATACTACACGTTAAAAAACCTTTAGTTCAAATGTAGAATAAAATCTTAGAACTGTTATATAGGAGATTTTGCTTTGATGTTTAACAGGAAGTGGATGAAGCTTTAATCTTCAAACCTATATGTATTATATCCTAACACAGAAAATGGTCATTATTGAGTCCTGCTTTCCAAACTTTTATTAACTTTAATAAAGCCCCCGATACCTCATATTATCATTAAATGGTCTCTGAATAACTTTTATTTTCACACCTAAAATCAAATATTTTTTTAAACTCCCAAATATCTTGCTAGTTCAAAGTGATTGTAACTCCTTTAAGAATGATTATGAACGGTCACGGCAAAGTAAAGAGCTTATATGCTTATATATACACTCATTAAAAAAATAGAAACAATCAAGCAGAATGTAGGCTTAAGCTGTACTTATTTATATGGTCTCAGTTTCAATGTCATGGGGAAATAAGGGACACAGATAGCATAAATGACTAGAGGGCTACAGGAAGAAAACTTACTACTTAAAATAATGTGGTTATTTACAAGCTGATCAACGGCAGGGAGTTTACAACCAAATGTTTGTGTTCAAGAAACAGGACACCCTGAGTCAACATAAGCTTACCTAGGGGGTTTGCCCATTTGAACATTTACTAAATCCTAACCATACTCGCAATTCCATGTGTGATGACTCAGTTCGCACAAAGTAACTCTCTTTTGTGCCAGATGGAAACAGCGACTCTGACAAACAAAACCACTTCAGTTAATTCTTCGTTAGGTTCGAAATACACCATTGGGTCAGGAATATCGGAAGGCTTTTTCTACACTCTCCTGACACAGACCTTAACAAAATGGCTTTATTTTTATTCCAAAAGTGGGCATTCCTCTAATCAGGTAGCTTTTATATATATATATATATTTTTTAAATTAATTAATTTATTTATTTTTGGCTGCGTTGGGTCTTCATTGCTGCGCGCGGGCTTTCTCTAGTTGCGGCGAGCGGGGGCTACTCTTCATTGCGGTGCGCCGGCTTCTCATTGCGGCGCGCGGGCTTCTCATTGCGGTGGCTTCTCTGGTTGTGGAGCACAGGTTCTAGGCGTGTGGGCTTCGGTAGTTGTGGCACGTGGGCTCAGCAGCTGTGGCTCGCAGGCTCTAGAGCGCAGGCTCAGTAGTTGTGGCGCACGGGCCTGGTTGCTCCGCGGCATGTGGGATCTTCCGGGACCAGGGCTCGAACTCGTGTCCCCTGCATTGGCAGGCAGATGCTTAACCGCTGCATCACCAGGGAAGCCCTCAGCTATTGTTTAAAAAAGTGGTGAAGACCTTCTGTTGTGATGGCAATTTAAATAATAAAATTAAATTATTTTGTAATATTTTATAAAATAATGACAATTGATCATACATGACCCATTATAATATTTGAATGTAATCATTATTTCTGAATCTAAGTGTTGCTTTAAAAATTTCACTAATAATCCCAGTTGGTACTTCTTTATTAGAATGAAGTTTCTATAAATAGAAATAAATGAAAAACAAAGCCTATAAACTACAGTAATTCAAGGAAAATGACTAATTTGATATTGCTACCTTTAGAATAAAAATTCTGTGAAGGTACTGATTACAGCAACATTTTAGTGATTTTATTGAGATAGCCAAAAAATATTTTGGAATAAATATATAATAATTTGTGAGTTATAGATGCTTTATTTTATTGCTTAGTAAATGCTGCTGGTCCATAGCCTAATACTTAAGACTTGTGCATTAATAATTACGCTCACTCATCATTGATATTTTGATGACATGTAAAAGCAATATAAACAATATCTGATATGAGCAATATAAGCAGTATTTACAAGTGTTCTGAGTTTTATACTTTGAAGGTATATTTTCTGGTAGGAGGATAAATACAATAGAATATAGTTCACTGGACAGTCTGTAAGATTGATTTACGACTTTTAAACATTTAGACATGGTACGTGGGCCTCCATCTGCCTTCTTGTCCCATAGCCTGGGAAGATGTGCGTGTAAGAATGTGTATACGCTTACAAAACAGTCATCAAATAGTGTATCAGTGGATCTTTCGTTCTAGTCCATTAGCATCATGGATTTATGAATGATGTAAGGCAAACACATGATGATATCGGAGAGAAGCACATAACTGAACCACCATGATTTGAAGAATCATAAGTCCATAGCTCACATTGACCTCCATGGGAGCCCTGTTCTCGAGGCAGGATCTAACATCAGTGCTGAGAGGTGGTCATTCCATCAAGCATTGCTCAATAATCCAACTTGGCTTTTATCTGCCCTCTCCAAGTGCTGTCAGCCTCAGCTATTCAGAGACAGACAATGAAATCTAGTGCTTTGGCTTAAATTCTCCATAAACAGTTACACAAACCAATGTTCCATGGTAATACTGTAGTTTACAGAGCTTTGCTTAAAAGAAAATTTATTTTTTTCTATTGTCTGGTTGGATTAATTTTGTTCTTTCCCTTTCCAGTTCAGTTACTGGATGTTGATGTATCTCCGGAATTTGCAAGAAAAATAAAATTGCCTTTAAAAATTTTTGCAAAATGGAATAACAGTCTATGATTTGTTTCTATCTTGACATTTCAAAAACAATTAATGTGTCCAATATTTATTGAAGTAGGATAAATCAAATGTATCTGTAATCACTTATCTGGAAAAATAAGAAAATAAGTAAAGAAAAATGGTTGACTATTTCACCGCAGGACTGTCAGAAATTGTGGGGTTCTAAGGAACGAATAGGAAATAGAAATTACTTTAGATTTTATCTCTGCATCTACAAATTAACATGGAGAGTTGCACTATGGTTTCCTCGTGTTCAAGCCATCTTCTGAAAAGTGTAGAGGATAAGGATGATGATGGATTTATTTCCACGTGAAGTTATTCACTGGTTGTTACTATTGTCCTATTTGCTATCTGTGCCATGACTACTTGAGCAAAGGGAATTAGGGAGGCAGGTGACCTTCCTGTGTATCTGTCAGACCACCGGACAGAATGGTCCCATATCTACTGTCTTGGAGAGAGTAAGGTTTATTGCTTGAGAAGCTTGACTTCTCCAGGTGAAAGAACTTTCGGCTTCCTACTATTCATCACCAAACCAAGTGTCTTCAAAGATACCACGCGTTGAGGGTATGCTGTTAAATACAGCCTAAGGTCCCCAGGAAAATATTATCCTTTTAAATGCTGTGTGAAGTGTAGTTCAGTTACCAAGGGTGCACCGTGTGGAGTGATTGTGGACTTTGAAGAAGAGGAACTTGTTTTTACCAATCTGCCAGAGGCCTTAAAAATCCTCCTCTTAGCAGGGCTGTGATGGGAGATTTGGAAGAATTAGTATGTAAATGAGCCATCAAAACGTTAATGTGAACAACCTTTTACTTTCTAACAGGATGAGGGAGCATCTAGAAAAGGAGGACAAGGTAGCCAAGGTGACCCAGGTAGGATCGTTCTGGCCAAGGTCTCCAACAAGGATGAGGTGTTTTGAGAGGAATTAGACAAAAGAAGGGCACACAATTTTACTTAGGTTCAACCCTACACACCAGGTGGTTTGGACTAATTAGTATAAAGTGAACAAACTTGGGATCACTCCGTCAACCTGTGGACATGTGACATTTTCTTGGCCGCGCAAATTGCTGGGGGAGAAATTCACGAGGAGTGCAAACAAGAGCCTATTGTATTTTATGGCAGAATATTCGAGCTGGAGCTCTTCATTCCTGGCTGGGGCTGCATTTCTCCTTAGGGTGACCCAGCCATGAAGAAAGACTGTTGGGTCTAACACTCCTAAGACCTTTTCCTGACATTCTATAGCTTCATTACACCCGAACCAATGATGCTATTTATGTTGTTTAGCCCTGAATGACTGTCTTTATTATACAATATCTTGGAGGAGTCAAAGATATCCATGTGATTTAAACTTTCTTTCCCTATGTAATTAAAAATCAAATTTCATTACGGTAGTTCCTTTTTCAAATATTTAAGCTTTAGTATCATAAAATCTATTCACACTACCTTCTACAATAATAGTATATGAGATAGCCTTATGATAAAGTTACATGTTTTAAAAAGCTGTTTTGAGATACTTTGTTCTAAGTAGCTATTAAAATAGAAATGTGAAATAATGAATACTTTTACTTTCAAAATTGAAATGATTTTCTTTAAAGCATATCTGTCTTTCAGATATTTTGTAAAGATGTTTCATTTTATAGGATTTTCTGCAAAATACATAAACATTAAATTTTAAATAAGATTTTAGAATTCCAGTATTCTAATATTTCCCTAGAAAACAAGATATAATTCCAGATAAGTTTCAATACAGCAGTCTATTTTTTACCCCAAACACACAATAAAGGCTCCTCCTGCTCTTTGCTGCAAGAGGCACTTGTTATGGCTGAATTGTGTCCCCCCTTAAAATTCATATGTTGACGTCCCAACACCCCAGGACCTCAGCACGTGACTGTATTTGAAGACAGGGCCTTTCGAGAGGTGATTAAGTTAAAATGAGGTTTTTAGTGTGGGCCCTACTCCAAAATGACTAGTGTCCTTATAAGTAGAGGAAATTAGGACAGAGACACCCACAGAGGGAAGATGGTGTGAGGACACAGTGAGAAGGCGGCCGTCTGAAGCCAAGGAGAGAGGCCTCTGAAGGCACCAACCCTGCCCACACCTTGATCTTGGACTTCCAGCCTCCAGAACTCCGAGAAAACAGATGCCTGTTGTTTAAGCCCCCCAGTCTGCAGTAATTTGTTATGGCAGCCCGAGCAGACTCATACAGCACTAGACACGCTGTGAGCAATGGTGACACTGTTATTATTTTGTTTTTCGCTTTTCTGGATTGATGAATCCCATATTCAGCATCTTTATCTTATCTTTATCTAGTTTATATGTACCTGAACTTGTTCAGTGCCCTCATTTCAGTTTGCTGAAATTCTTATGCAGGAACACAGTGAAAGAAAGGACTCTAGGCGAACAAGCTTTATTCCTAGATTCCTCATCTTTAAGGGCAAGAATTCAGAATTAGAGAGTACTGCTTATACCATCTCCTTTGAGCTTCACTAGTTGCTGCTGGCTCCTGACAAATCTACTAACAAAGGCATAATGTAGTCGGTGAAGCCATGGCAACACACACGCACACACACACGCGCGCACACACACACACACACCCCTCTTTTCCCCATACTTTATTGCCTTCATTATATTCTATTCCTATTACGCTTGTAGGAAAAAATTAAGTTAACAGATATTGTAATGTTTTCTCCCGTTCAATGTGATTACATCACCTCATCACACCCATTACAGACAGGCTGAGGCATTCTAGGCATTTTTGTTGAAATACAGTTAACTGGCCTAAAGTGGGTATTATATATCAGAGGAGTCTATGTCCAGTAGTTTAGATACCTCCAGGCATGATTAATTAATAGAGAAAAGTCAGTCATTCTACAGCTAATTAAAATTTAGTCTAAAACATCATTCTTAGAATCCTTCTTTAAGGGACAGAGTAAATAACTATTCTCCATAATGACAGCTGAACACACAGAGGTGTCACGTGCAGCAGGTTTTAAGGGTGTTGAGAGTGCTGAAGTATAACGTGGCGCTTGTGTTTGCTGATTCAGCATCACTCAGGGGCAGCAGAGACAGAAACTAAGGGAGAGGCAGGTACCCAAGATAAATTCCGCGAGATCCCGGAGGCAGAGCTGAGGCTGGCAGATGGACCATTAACAGAAATCTGGTGTGAAGCGCTAAGAACCTGTCAAGGATGTTCCAAAGCAGCATCCAGGAAGCAGGCTTCCATCTAACCCTGGGGCTGGTGGGGAGCGTAAGTCCCATTGGATGGCTTCCCTTTGCCACTGCTGTCTGTATTGGGCTAGCCCATCACACGGCGGCTTCACCTGGCAGCATCTTTAAGGCCTTATGCCCACAAATCTAAACTTTATTTTCTATCCAAGTACCTGTTAATTGGGGTTACTAAATTACTCTGAATCATTTTTTTTAAGGTCAAAGCCTTCCACTCCGTACGCGCTCTTGACAGTGGTAGCACGGGACCTATTCTTGTATGAAGATGCCCCTGCCATCCTAGTGAGGCTTGTTTTACGGAGAGTGACATCATTTCTTACTGCCTGCTCTATTAACAGCTGCTTCTCTTAAGGTCCATCCCCACCTAGACACCTCTGTGGCCAACTCCCTCCCCCGTTCCCTGCCACCACTATGCTTACACACAGACAGCAGACTCTTAGTTTACATCTCCGTCTTGGGAAACTAGATGTACAAATGGACGATGGCCAAAGGACATATATAAAAATAGAACTTTGACCCATAACCTGCAGCAACCTGCCCAGGAAACCAATCCCTTATCTAGGATAAACAGCCCAGAATGCCAGCATCTGTAAGTCAGACTTGTAGGAGGTCAGACCAATATCTCTAGTGACAATCCAGGAAGCTCGACAATAACTTCTGTGACAACCAGCCCCCAATGGCGAGGATGTGATTCATGACTGACAGCTTCCCTCGTGTCTGTCCCTGCTTCCAACTTACGATGAACCAGAGAGAGCCACACATGCTCCCCTATCCCCAGGCCAGCAGTCTCCACTCAGCGCGCAGGCATCTGAAGCCTTCCCTTTTTTGCGCTCTGAGGCTTTGCCCCTCCTCCCTGGGCCCTTGAGTCTCTGCCAAAACGCCAGTAACATGGCAGACGCCCTGTGCTCACGCTCAGAATAGTCTTTGCTTTTCTCATTTGGTTGGTCTGCATTTATTTCTACAATCTTTTCCTTCCCTGACTTTTCTCTTTATTGTTACTTCTTGGAGTCCTTAAAACAAAAACAAGCCATCAAAGATATGCGCCCTTAGCCTTGCCTTCCATGATTTTATTTCTCCGTGGGCTCAACATTTACTTTATTTAGCAACAGGGGCTACTGTCATTCGGCTTTCCAATGCCCTCATTCCCTTAGCTTTGTATTAATTAATGATTAACTTTGATATATTATGCTTTCTTTTTTTTCCCCCACGTCCTTATTGGAGTATAACTGCTTTACAATGGTGTGTTAGTTTCTGCTTTACAGCAAAGGGAATCAGTTATACATATACACATGTTCCCACATCTCTCCCCTCTTGCGTCTCCCTCCCTCCCACCCTCTATGATGCTTTCTTGAACTAGGAAGCAAGCAGCGGAGAAGGAACGGGGGCTTCACAGGTGACGAATACAGGACCTGATGACTTTCTCGCTAGGAGGGGGTGAGAAAGAAGAGTTAGAAGTCAGAGGTGACTGTGATATTTTGAAGACCAGTGATGGGAAAATGGTCACGCCTCTAAAAGCAAAAGTGACGGTGTGAAGGAAGGGGCCTGTAGCAGAGAATGCCAGCTGTCCGTCGAAATGCGTGCTCTCCACTCCTCTTGATCACAAAGACAGGACCCATGTCCCAGGCCCGTTGCTCTTAGGTCTGGCCAGAGGACAGTGTTCTGGCCTAGGGTGTTCAGCAGAAATGCTGCTCTGGGCCAGAGCCTTTAAGGCCAAGGTCGATTTCCTCTTCACTGCCTTCTCCTGGCCAAGACGGCCACGGGCAGAGTAGCCTTGAAGCCATGTGTTGAAGATGGAATCAACGACCCTGGGAAGAGACCATCAGCAAAACGGAGCAGCTATCCTGGTCAGTCAGCTGTTCCAGACTCTCACACTCTAAATAATCTGGGGACATCTGGTTAAAGCAGTTTAGCCTATGTTTTCTAATGTGGGTAAGCTTGGGTCATATATTCTTAGGGGACTGGGATTAAACTGAAACCACGTTACCTGAGTACCTGTAATGCTCTAGGTGTTATGTGAGACCCCAGGAGGATAAACATGCATAACACATGGCGCTCACAGTGGAAGCATCAGGTAGACAAGCGATACAGCAGGATCAACAACCCGGCCACGTGGGTCTGAAGCACCGAGGCTGTTCACGCAGGGAATACCTAACTCTTCCTGCCGGAGTGGAGAGGGCTCCAAGACTGGAAGCATAGGCGCTGCCACTTGAAGGATGACTGGAAGGTTGTCCAGTGGCCAGATCTCAGCAGAGGCAAAAAACAGAAGATGGGGACTAAAGCAAAAGGGGGACGAGTGCTAAGCCGCAGCTGGGCAGGGCACAGAGCAGGGACCCCACAGAGGCCAGGTGGAGTTTAGAGGGGGTTTAATCTGACAGTCATCTGATGGACCAACCTCCTCTACAGCCTCCCAGGCATGGGGCCTGGTCCTTCTAGAATAACCAGAGTACCGGGAACTCACAGCTTGAAGAAGGGGTCCATTCTTTGAAGAACACGCCTCAATGTAGGATATTTTTGTTTATACTGAGTTAAAGGAAGGTGCTGGTGACATAGTTAAACTGATTAATTCATGTTTGGCCAATTGTTAAAAATAAAAGGGAGAGATAATGACAGCAACGCGACTCTCAAATAACATCTCCGGGAGCCCAGCGCAATTGTACCAACGACTCAGCCCGGTGACCCTCTTTATGCCTTGTATGTTCAGAACTTACTTACTGACCTTCTGTCGTGAGGGTCCCCAGGTTCACTCCGTTACCAACCACGTGGGGTCCCCGAGCACACTTACTAGCAGAAAAAGTGCAAAACCCGCAATGGGCAGAGCATCCAAGCTCCAGATTCCAGGCTTCCTTTGGGCTTTTGCCACTTTGGTCTGTTCTTCAGGCAGCTGTGAAGATGTAGGTTCTTGAGGTCAGTGGAAGCTCGGATCGGCTCCTGCCCTTGTGAAGGCCGGCTTCCCCGGACCTGGCTCCCAGCCTGGCTCGCATCAACCAGGACATGACCTCAGATGGTGGCTCTCATTCTAATCCCTCCTGCCCTTGCTCCTTCTCTGTCCACGAACGTACACAGCCTTCTGGGAACATCACATGCATCCAGGAGTACTCTTCTGTCCTGGAGGCTAAAGCTGAGGGCTTTGGAGCCATACTGATGATTTCAGATTAAACAGTCCATAAACTGTGCTAAGGGTTTAGTGACCATGAACAGATTGTAGGAGGTAAAGTATTGATGATGTTTTCTTCTCGCAACCATATGCCACAGCATCTCATTTATTCTATAGCCTAACTGCTCTCATCAAGGTGCAGAACCAGAAGGGAGAGTGAACAAATGACTAGAAGCCCGAGAGCAGCCAGAATACGCAATGTTTCTTTCCAACATGCATTACTTTGTTCCGAGCAAGTTCACCTGGACTTCATTCAGAGATAATTTACTCTCTCGCTAACACACAATCCTAACTGTTCTGATTCCGGCCAGTCCGAAGCCACTCCGAAAGGGACCGGAGCCCCAAACTCACCACATGAAAACAAAACGAAACGTGGGCTATGCAACCCTTCTAAGTAGTCAGGGGAAGTTTTCAGAAACCTTCTGTTCTGTGGAGCCTACGCCACATGCATTAGCCAAGTTCATCCAAAGTGACTAAGACGAGTATATAGGCACTTTGGAAATTGCTTCATGTATCTGGAAAGTTATTTATGGAGAACTACCTATTCTCTGACAGCTGGAGGAACGGTCTGAGCCTCTATTTCCTCATCTATAAAATGGAGGTAGAAATCGTGCCCCTCACAAGGTCAATGCGAGGTTCACGACCTCATGGAAACAATTAGCACAGTCTTGGCACATTGTAAATGCTCAGCAGTTGTTGGCGTCGCTCTTGTCGTTGTCGTCGCTCTTGTCGTTGTCGTTATTATTACTGATCGTCGCGGGGGTGGCTACTGCCTCCCTGATTAGATCATCTCCTTTTTGGAAGGCAGGGACCATATACTAAAATTCTTTTTATTTCCTCTACCACTTGGGACAGGGCCTTGCTTTCGGTACATATGTAGGAAACGCCTGTTGACTGAGGAAACCCGGGTACATAATACAGTGATTTACATACCGAGTATTAAAATATTTATGATCGCACCGTTAAAAGTATCAATGTCATCTGCATCTGTCCTTCCTTTATGTGCTAAATGTCTTCAACATTTTACCTGGAGGCTACCACGGCTATGAGCATGCTTATTTGCTGTGAAGACAGAAATACATTCCTTTAAAAATTATTATCTCGTAAAGTTCTCCTCTGCTAGATCGCAATTGAAGTGCTGTAAGTATGACATACTTTCCTTTCTCAAGATGAAAATGAATGACTCTAATTTATGGAGAATCTTGTTACTCTGCCTATTTATTTTAATCTTGAGAAGGTAAGAGGATAATGTACTCATGATGGCAAAATCAATAGGCTTGTGCACTGCTCCAATAACGAATTTTCATAATTGTGTATTATCCATTAGTTGATGGGATAAACATGTAAGATAGGGCAGAGCCAAACTGCACTGCTTTTTTTTTTTTTTCTCATTTCCACATGTTTCTTTACCTCTTCTTTTATTCCTCAGCTCAGATTTCTTTTTCTAGATCAACATCATTCAAAAGAGAAATAAAGTTGTCTCAATTTATACATGACTACAAAGTATTCCGCAAATGTTTGCTTTCTTTCTTTCTTTTCTTGAATTTATCAAGTTAGTCGATGTAATTCTCCATGGGTCACAATCGCTAAGAACAAAACAACGTAATGAAAAGTGGAACGAACCAGTCAAGTTTATAGTTACCCCGATTTAGAAAAAAAATTCACAAATAAAATGTAACTTTCCAAACAAATCCTTACAATGATCATGATCACACTAGATTTTATTCTAATTTACAAAAAAAAACGCTTAGACAATCACATAGTATCAAATCTTCGATACAGTGGATTCCACTTTGTCAAGGAAAAAAAAAACAAGCAGTTCTTAAATTTTCTTCGCTCTCTATAGCAAATGTTGTAGAAAATTAAAGTTTTGCTCCCAAAAATACGTTTCCATGTGGTTGTGGTGTTGTCAGCTGGTGCTATCAGGGCCAGAAGCACCAAAGACACGAGAAATTTAACCACTGAAGTGTCATTTTCCATAAAAACTAAAAATTTCCTTAAAAGTCTGGAGTGAGGTCCTCTGCTGGGTGCCTTAGTCATTTTAAATTAAATGTGGAATAAAAGCTACAAAAAGTATGAGTTCTTTCAGCATAAAAAGTTGTGTAGCTGAAGTCCTGGGCTCCTTTGCCATACAAAAGCAGCCTCAATACAATGTTTCAACGAACATTTCCTGCAACCCCTCTTCTTCCTGCAGAACACATACTCTGTGTAGTGGGAGAAAGCATGCCACCTGAAGCACAGACTCTTAAATGAGCCTGGCCTCCCAAGTTCAGAAAGTGATAAAAGGATTGTCTCTTGTCAACTGTTAAATTATTGTAGTTTCATTATAAAATGAAACTATTTTAGAAAACCAGGAAACAATAGATGAAAGAAGTAAAACTCCTCTGTCTGCCACACTATCACAACCCTTGTTAACATGTCGGTTACAGTTTAATGCCTGAAATCTCTTAGTTAAGCTGTAGCTAATTTTATGTATGTGTGTATGTATGTATCTATTTATCAATAGCAAGAAATATGTTCTGTTTACTAAGCCACCTCACTTTGGGAATCGTTTGTTTCAGCAGCTGGCATGCATTCCGCTAACCAAGAAGGGTTCTGCATCCCAGATAGTTGTTTAAGTTTTTCTGGGTCTCACTTCAACTGTAAAGAGAGAAATGATGATACACGCCTGTTCTACAGGAGTGTTGGGAAAAGAAAAGTCTATGTAATATGCAGATGTGCTATGTAGCCTGTACAGCGTCACAGAAACATTACTTACTGCATTATCTCCTTGTGTGCTCGAATTTTATCTATTTTATTTGTAAATAAAATAGACCTGATAGACCCCAGATGCCTGCTGTATAGTAACCCACATGTCTTTATTCTCTAGTTGAAGCAACCCCGGTTACACTGTATTCTTGTCTGAGCCTCTGCCTTAGCCCTCCTGCCCTTCGGCCCCTCTCCCTTCTCCTCCCTAACCGTCCTCAGGCTCTGGTTGTACTAAAACCTGCAAGCACTTGCCTCCCACCCCCATCAAAGTTCTCCACCTTCCTCTGTTCCACCAGCTACTGAAATATCACCTCCTCTTTGACATCTTCCCCGCTGATAGGAGAAGAGGTGGCAAATGTCCGTAGACGGCATTGCTAGTGCAAATCCCATCATTTCTCTTTCTCGGCCACTACTGCACACGCAACACACGGCTTATCCCACAGGTACGCGGAGCTGATGATATTCAGACGTGAGGTTAACTTTTTATCTGTGCTTTCTACCCAGCTTGAGCAGCTCAGAGAAAGAGGCCGGGTCCCTCTAAGTGGATCAAATCGGCCCAGGGCAGGGAGGGGCTGGGAAGGCAGGCGGGGTGGGAGCAGTAGGTGACTGGGCTCTTCTGGCGATGGCTCTGACAGAGAATCTCAGTTTCCCGATCCTTTAACAGCAACACGTAGCGCGTCATCCAGAAAGTCACAAAACCTTTCATTTCTGATCTTGCATTTGAGCAAATTGCTCTTCCCTCCCTATACACACCCTGTATTTGACACCGGTGGAAGCTGACGCTGGTCTCCAACTTTTTCAAGGCTGTACTGAATTTCTATCTTCTTCTGAAAGGCCCGCATACTCCTCCTTTCTTGGCGAGCTACCGTCAGTAAGTGTCACGGGCATTCTTTCTGCTCTGTTCTCCTGCTCGTGGGAGACCTGTGGCCGCCCTGACTGCGGACCTTTAAGCCAGGCCTGTCCAGAGTCTGGGATGCACTGGTGGGTAGCGAGGCGCTCAGGAAAGGCAGGCCACTTGAGGCACTTGCTCTGTCCCTCTCTCCCACCTTCACTCTGACTACGCACCCAGCTGCTGGTCGGCTTTGTCTCGTGACTGCCTCCATGGCTGCCGCCCCATCCGACCAACCACTAGACTAGTAATTTTCAATTTCTCGCTCTCAGCTTGAACGTGGTTCTACACCTCTCTCACTATGTTCCCTCCTTCCTTCTTTGGGTAACTCATGCCGTCCTCAAACCCAGCTCTGGCCTTCGGGATCCCACTACTGCAGGACCAGCTGCTGGATGGTGCACCTGGACGGCGTGAGAGAACTGGACCTCCGAAACAGTTCACTCTACCTCTAAACAGCTACCTCTGAACACTGAGCTCAGCCCTGAAGCAGGCACACATCTCATGCATGTTTGGAAGCAACTGTAGATCTCACTGGCCAGTCCAGTGAAGACACTCAGCAGAGATGACCATCTGCCAGTGTCTGTGTGATGCTGGTCTCTCTGTTCTGAATAGTTTCCCTATGTGGGTCCCAGAATTGACAGGCTCACCAGGACTGAAGTTCTGGAACAGAGCCCCTCTGCAGTGCCCGGTGCTTGGTGGGAGAAAGGTGGACACTGGCCGAGAGCAGAAGGAACAACAGATGTCCACGGGGAATGCACACAGAACAGCCAAAGAAAGACTCCAAAGTCCTAAGTTAAGACAATACAGACAGTGGACGGAATTCTGGGAAACAATGCAGCAGACAGAACCATTTGGCTGGCAGCTAGCTGAAGACACTTTATTTTGGAAAGAGTTTAGGATTCTTTACATGTATCACCAGGTCTTAAAACTGTGTCTTTAGAGGCAAGTAAAAACTATGTATGTTATATATGTGTGTGTATATGTATGCGTGTGTATTTATGTGTACATGTGTGTATGTGTATATACACATGTATATATGCATGTGTGTGTATATGTGTATACATGCGTGTATGTGTGTACATATGTATATATGTGTGTATACGTATATTCTGTCTATATTTTGTATAGACAGAAAAAATCATACACACAGGAGGAGTGATGAATAAGGATCACATCCATGCACTGCAATTCACACACCAGTTAATTGCTTTTGTAAGAGTTTCTGCCTTGACGACGCTTGTAGACCATGAAGATCTTCCCTTTTCAAGTTTTCTAGTCAAAATGACGAATCTCATGTAAATTTAAACGAAGTTTCATATGCTATGAAATTGTGTCTGAAACCTTGACTTTAACAATTTACCTTAAACACAGCTAAACACAGCTGTAAATAAATACACTGATGCTTCTAATGACCCCGCAGATATAAGCCAAGGGCCGTTTGTCTACCCACTTATCTATTCATCCATCATATATTGATTGAGGGCCTCTATGTTTTGGGCACAGTTCTAGGCACTGGGGAACACAACAGTGAAAAAGAAAGAGCTTCCAGCCAGAAGAACAGCAGGTGCAAAGGTCCTGAGGCAGAGCATGCCTTGGAACAGGAGGCCAGAGGCATAGGACTGAGACGAGCAAGGAAAGTCAGGAGGCAGACCCTGTGAGGTCTAGAAGGACTGTGCCTCGGCCATAGCGCCTGTTCTGGATGGAGAAATGTAGCCTGTCTTACAAAACAGCTCATGCATGGAGGCTTCTCTGGCCTTCAACACACTGATAATTATTATTTTCTTAATTTCTTTTTTAAAAATTCTATTGGCGTATAGTTGATTTACAATGTTCTGTTAGTTTCTGCTGTACAGCAAAGTGAATCAGTTATACATATACACATATCCACTCTTTTTTAGATTCTTTTCCCATATAGGTCATTACAGAGTATTGAGTAGAGTTCCCTGTGCTGTACAGTAGGTCCTTATTAGCTCTCTATTTTTTTTTTTTTTTTTTTTTAGTTCTCTATTTTATGTATAGTAGTGTGTGTATGTCAATCCCAGTCTCCCAACTTATCCCTCACCCCCCTTTCCCCCCGGTAACTGTAAGTTTGTTTTCTACATCTGTAACTCTATTACTGAGTGAAGTTAAGTCAGACAAAGACAAATGCCATATAGTATGGTTTATATGTGGAATCTAAAAAAAGGATACAAATGAACTTATTTTCTTAATTTCAATCAAGAAAATGAGAAGTGGCCTTAATGGACCTTTGCACATTTCTGCTAGATGATGGCTCTCACTCAGATGTCCATGACAGCCGAGCCCTGCATTTCAGTCTGTACGAGAACAGACACGGATTCTCAAATGTGGCATCTCTGTTAAGTAACTAGCAGCCTAGGCTAAGTAACTCAACAAAGTACCCAGTGATGGTTTGGAAGGTGAGAGAGACACTCATGATTTGAAATGCATTTATAGCGCAATTTAATGGAGAATGGTGAGGATTATGGAGAGAATCTCTAAACTGCTTTGCCATCTTTGGGTGAGAAGGTGTTATATAAATAGCATTACGGTGATTACTTTAAATATGCATTATTTACATTTGCATACAGCTCCACCCTCAAAATCATAATGATCTATTTTTGTATTTGTTTCTGCCTTTATTCCTAGCAAAGTATACCTGCTTACTGGATCTGGCTGATCCTACAAAGAACAGGGGAGGGATTAAGAAGAACGGCATCAGGTCAGGCAAAGGAGACAAGGCACAGAGAACAGCCCTCAGCATCACCCTGTGATGGGCTATATTTCCTGCAAATATAAGAACCACAATATCGCCCATCCCCTGTGTTCTGCTTACAGCGGCCCAATGACACTCCCCACATTGTACCTCGTACCACTGAAGGAGTTAAAGCAGGAAAACAACATAAATAATTTTTAGTTTAAAGAGATCATTTCAGGGTTAGGATGAACGGAAGGGGTAAGACTGAAGGTAGGAAGACCAATGGGGAGAGTAGGTGCTGATGAACTAAAGCAGGAAGAGCAGGGGTGCCCAGAGGACAGAATGACGTAAGGTGAAGAGGTGATGCAGGGCTTAGAGGCTGATTCTGTGGGGCATGTGTGGGAAAGGAGAAACCTAGGAAGGCATCTCTCACTTTCTGGGTTTCCACTCTGGCGAGAAAGGAGTTAATCTCATGAGGCTCTAACTCCTTAGACCACAGTGATCCCAAATAACTTTGTGGCTCCGCCTGGTCCATTCGGTACCCCCTTGCCCATGGCAGCTTCCTTGATCCCATATCCTTGTAAGTGTGCACTTTGAAATTGGACAGAGCTGGATTCTAATACCACTGTCTTAGCTCAGGCTGCTATAACAAATACCACACACTGGGCAGCTTAAACAACAGACATTCATTTCTCACTGTTCTGGAGGCTGAGAAATCCAAGAACAAGGTGCCAGCTGATTCGGCTCCTGGTAGGACTCTCCTCCTGGCTTGCAGACAGCCGCCTTCTAGTTGTGTGCTCAGATGGTCATTGTGTGCTCTTGGAGAGAGAAAGCTCTGGTCTCTCTTCCTTTCTTACAAGGAAACGAATCCCATTATAACAGCTCCACCCTCATGACTTCACCTAAACCCAACCACCTCCTAACACCATCACATTGGGTGTTAGGGCTTCACCATATGAATTTGGGGACACACACACACACACACATACGTTCAGTCCATGACAACTCATTAACTATCAATATTTAGTCTCAGGCAAGTAGCAGACCTCTCGGAGCCTGTTTCCCCAAGCATTTCATGGGAAAATAATATCTCCGTCACATATTTGTTGACTGTATTAATTTTGGCAATGTATATGAAAGGCTTGTTCTGAGAAGTTGTTTAATAAATGTCAGTGCCATTCTACTTAACATGTTTCATTAATGAATTAAGTTATTTATCAACATCCTGCCTATTTATTAATGTTCAGAAAATATTTACATGTACGTTCCCCATTAATACTACACAAAGTCAAACTCATTTTAAAACTTATCTAAGGCAGTTTTCAGATGAAATCTGGGAAATGTTTGTTCTGACCTTGTTCATCCAAGTTCCCCAACTTAGGGCTCCCATGATCTCTCATTTTATTAAAACTAATAAACTCTCTCTCTTCCAGGACATGGATAAAGATTGATCACAATCTAACAGGAGATCCTCTGTATGAGTATATATTTTTTAAGCCAAGTCTTCTATTCTTCAGTGGAGAGAACTTAATATTACCAGCAGCATCCCATATTCCAAAAGAGTGACCCTTTAGCCTATTAACGACCAAAGCCGATATTTAAATTCCTGGCGTTTTCCGCACCACCCCCCCAACCCATGGAGAGTCAATGTGATATTTACAGAAGGAAATCTGCTCTGGCTGCCTGTTTCCAAATTCCCATTTGTTTCAAGCCAATTTTATTTTCAAAGAAAACTTCTAGCTTTATTTTGCATGTTTTGCATGAGCCTAGAGAACAAATTTAAAAGGTTGCCAAAGGCCACCTTCCATCAGCTTTGAAAACCCTGACCGTTTTGTTTCTATTGCTCCTCAGAAAATGAAGGGTTGGCTTGGGTGCAAAGGAATTCAAAATGGAAGCCCTTATTGCTCCAATCTTGTTGGAGCAATACTTATACCTGTGGAAGGAAAACAATTTCCTTAGCATGGTAGAAAGAAGCAAAACCTGTAAAATGTCCCTGACATTAGAAAACATATTTTAAGTTAGTTTGAGATGTGCAGTGTTAGAGCTGGTTAGACCTATAGTCTATGGTTAGACCTAGAATAATAGATCTTTGGAGACCTTTGAGGTCGTCTGGACGGACCCACTCGTTCTCCAGGGAAGGAAACTTAGTTCTGGAGAAATTCAGTGCTTTCCCAAAGTGACACGAAGTAATAGCCGGCATTAGAACCCAAGTTCCTGACCCCTATCCTTTCCACTGTATCTTTTCTTTCCTCTCCTTTTTTCCCTCTGATAGATTATGGTTTCCCTGAAGTCTCACTTCCCTGGGCATAATGAGAGAAATACTAAAGAGTCTTTTCATACCTTTCAGAAAAATAAATTGAATACATCTAAGGCAAAACAGACCCATATTACTTACTTACTAGTTTAACTGAGGTCACAACAGGTGATGGAATAGAAATAAAACACCACGAAGAGTTTTAGGAGCAAATTGTAAAAGAGGGGAGGTAGCCTGATTAGCTGGAGAATGTAGGTTCTGTGGAATAGGCGGGCTGAAGAGCGGGCAGTCATAGGGGAGACGATATGGATGTATTTGTCCACCTATTCTGCAAGGATTCAGTGAGCACCAACCATGGCGGCTCACGCTGTAGTGGGGGAGATGGAAAGCAAGCAAGGTAAGTGAGTAAACACAAAGAATCCCAGATCTTCACAGGTGCGAAGTAGGACACAGAAAGAGGGAAGAACAACAGACGTTTCCTCCATCGGTTGAGCGCGTGTGTGTGCGTGTGTGTTGCTGGGAATGGTAGACAGGACGGCTAGGGCACCCCTCACGGAGATGCTATTTGAAAAACACTGGAAGAGAATCAGGTTAATTAAGTTTAATAAGAATTTCTCATTTCTGAGTGTAATGAATTCAGAACCATTAATTAGTATAAACCTTGAAATTCTACACTAAAAAGTGCCATAAGAATGACCAGATAGGCGGATCAATAGGGCTAATAATCTCCATCATTATAGTGCACGAGTCTTGATAGAAATAAATCAGGTCCCTCAACTGTCTCACTGTGTTTCAGCCTCACGCACATCAAGGGAGGGTCCTCACGCACCCGAGGCCGCTGTGCTTCCTGGGAGCACAGGGGTGTCTGAGGGTCTCAGGAAGGCAGGAGGGGCGGGGCTTGCTGTCAGGTGCACCTGAGAACTGCCCCCACCCCCAGCTGCTCTAACAGCTTTGTAACCCTGGACAGACGTCATTCATTCTCTGCACCTGGGCGTCCTCATCCACAACAGAGGAATAAGGAATAAATCCATTAATATAATATTAGTAGCTGTCATTTACATCGTGTTTATTATGCCAGACCCAATGTTAAATTCCTTCCCTACGTTATCTGGTTTAATGCTCATGATTAAAGCAGGTATGATCATCACCATCTTACAGACGTGGAAACCGAGCGTTAGAAGGTTAAAGAATTTTCTCAACAAGGACCTGAACCCAGAATCATGGGCCTGAAGCCCCAGGTGAGCTCATCACTGGGCTGCATCCCCTGCCCGGGGGTCCCTCTGAGGATGCAGGGGCTTGACCCACACTGACTTCATCTTCTCACACCTCGTGCATTGAGTTGTGGGATACGGCAGCTTAAAGAACCTCAGGCGTTTCTCCAGCGTGGCAGTGTCCCGGTGAGCGGACTGACTGTACCATGCTGGCTGAACCAAGCCCGTCCTGGAGGGCGGCGAGCGCCTGCCACTAGAAAAGGAGCGAGCCCGGCCATTCCCGTCAGATGAGCCCGCTCCAGTGGCACAGGTACAGTTTACGCCAACAGAGTGATGTCTGGGCTCAGAGAGTGAATCAATGCTCTGTTTGTTCAATGTTTGCGACACTTCTCTCTGTGATCTAGAAAAATAATAGAGGTAAAGACTGGAAAGGTCTGCGTGGACCCCAAAACTTGCCTGTCCAATCCCGAAGGACAAGGGCCAGGAGAGAGAAATCACCCAAACTTCAGCTAAAAGCAAACATTCTGATGAGGGAAATGTCAGCAGAAGGGCTCCCGCACCAGAAGGTGGAGAAGAGGTGGGAGAGGAGGGGCGGTGGGTGAGAAAGGAGGAGGTGGGCTCCAGAGTGAGGACCGAGGAAGAAAGGGTGTGGAGACCCTTCCCCGTAAGGCACCACCTCCTTCCCCACTGCCAGCGCTGCAGCTGCAGGACAGCCCGGTACGACCCTCCCACGGAACCTGGAACCTGGGGTCCCTCGGGCAAATCCCCTCCTGCTGCCAGGAATCACGGAAAGGATGCCAGCGCTTTTAGGCGAGGGTCTACCCACCACAGGCCATCCCTTTCCCAGAAGATACAGGGCACTGAGGGGACAGATTAGCATGTACGAGCCCCCTGTGTGAAGGGCCTTTTTAAAGGTGTATTTCTCCCTCGGTAGAATAGGGAGAAACTTACCTCTTTTTTGTCCCCAGTAAAAGGCAAAGAGTATTTAAGGGGATTTCTTCCTGGGTAAAAATGTTAGTAATTGAATGTTGTTAGAATGCAGGGTCTTGCCCCAGCAAAGGAATGATAAGGGGTTGCTCCCCTGGTCCAGCCTGCTACACTCAGCAGGGAGGTGGCGCCTCTGAGGTCAGCCCACCCAGGGCCACACCAGCACCAGGACAGCCCGGGGGGGGTCAAGGTCTCCAGTGAGGGCTGCGAGCAGGACAGGTGACACCGGAGGTTCCTCGTGTGCTGTGACTGTGTCTTTCCACCGTATCCTGAAATTTCAGTCTCATTGTGATGAAGACATTCAATTGACCATCTGGCCAAGAGCAGGCTGTGTCCTTAAATGTGGGCAGATCCTAAAAGCAATCTGTCTTGCCTGGGCGCGGCCCACTCCCTGGTGGCCGCCCAGTCCCTCAGCTGTGGAGTGTGTGATTTATAGGGGACAGCAAGGAAGTGACAGGTACTCTAAAGCCCATTCTCCAGGGGAGCGCAGATTTCGACCATTAAAATGATAATAAAATACAGGGAATTCCTGGGTGGTCCAGTGGTTAAGGACTCTGCGCTTTCACTGCCTAGGGCCCGGGTTCGATCCCTGGTTGGGAAACTAAGATCCCACAAGCCAAGCGGCGGCCGGCCAGAAAAAAATAAAAAAGATAATAAAAAACAAAAGATTCTTAAGGAACTATTCCATTAAGATTGGTATTAATGAAATACATAATAGAGCTCATTTTAATAATAATGATGATGCTTGCACAATATGGAGTGTTTCCTCATGACCAGACCTCGGGCTAAGGGCTTTTCCCCGTGTTTTCCTGATTTCACATCTCCAAGGGGAAGATGATATTATCCTTCCTTTGGCTTTGACAGAACCGAGACGCGGCTGTTAGGTGCCTTGCCCAAGGTCACCAGCTCAGGCCCCAGTGCTGGCACTTGAACCAGGCCTATCCACTCCTGCTCAGAGCCTGTGGCCTGAACCGGCTCACTGGCTTCCCCCATCTCCTGCCACAGCTCCTGCCGGCGTCCACTGGTGGCAGGAAGAAGCCTGATGGCCAATGGGGGTGCCTCCTGGGAGGACAGAGCAGAGTTTGTGTATGAGGAAAACAGGTCTGCCCTGAGAAAGAGTTGAAAAGTCACAGAGGCTCAAAGAAAACACCCGAATGCAAAAATCAATAGTTTTCTTCTTTCTTAGCCCTGGAAAGGTCTTCCCTTCGCTTGAGAGTGAATAGCCATGGTATCTATTCAATATTAATAACGTGTCGCAAACCTGATCATACCCTGAAAAGTTCAAAATGGAAACACATGGGTATTTGGCGTACGTGTATATTATGGATTCTGTAGATATTGGCAAAACAGTTTAAGTTTCCCACCTGAAGAAGAGTGAGGGGCTGCCACCGGATTTTTAGTCCATTCTGCAAGTGGCCAGGATCATCTTCAAATTCTCATGAACGGAACGTTTTTTCTCCTCCCATGAGATTCCCTCCCTCTCTCTTCTTTTCTTTTTCCCTCTGAATTGCTCCGTACTCTCTTGCTCCTCTCCTCTCTTCCCTCCTTTGTTTTTTCATGCTTATCCCCTCTCTTTCTCTTTAAAAATATTTATTTCGTATACATTAAACTGTGAATACATGTCTACTGGATGAACTCTTTTGAGGCCGTTCTTTATTTTAAAATTTGTGGGTTGACTGCTTCCCCTAATTCTCCAGGAAGCCTTAGGAAGTTTAAAGTAATGACATACAGGCTTTTATCCTCCCCACATTGGATCAGCTTTCTACTTGGGTTATATAAGTGGGTCCACTGGTCACAGTTATGCCACAGAACCAACTCAGACTGAAATTCCTGTCGTTCTTGGGGTAGATGACCCCAGGCCTCTAGTCTAAACCTCTTCTCTGAGGTTCAAGCTCGAAATCTTTAGCATCCAACAGGCATCTCAGATCTGCCCCATCATCTCTGCCTCTAAAAACCCATTCGTCCTCCGGCACTCTCTCTCTCGGTGGATAAAATCAACTTACATCTAGCCATGCAAGCTGAACATCTCAAATTCTCTTAAACTCTTCCCCCAACTTTGCTCCAACCCATCAATCACCAAATTTCTGCTGATATTATTTCCTAAATATTTCTCAAATTACTACCTACTCTCCATCTCAACCTGCACGGCCCTGGTTTCCAGTTTCTCAGACTAATTGCAAACACAGTCCCTCCGCTGTCACCCAGAACCCGGTTCTGTCTTCCTCAGATCCATTCTCCACAGAGCTACTGGGGGGATTCATTCAAAATGCAATCTGGTCACTCCACTCCTTGGCTTAAAAAGTTTCAGGGCAGCAAGTATCTGCAGAATCAAGTTCAAGTTCCTTAATAAGATTCACGGGGCACAAGACTTCCCTTACTCTCAACCTCATCCTTTACCCCCTTGCAACACAAGGCTCTACCTCTACAAAGTCTCCGCTTAATTTTGCTAAATATCCTTCTCCTGGGATGCCTTCACCCTGCCCTGCCCTGCCTCCAGGTCACCTCCAACTTCCCTGACCTACTGCTTTACACCCCAGTGAGGCACAACCCCGCCAGGAAACAGCCCTTCCTCACCCCTGCTCCATGTGCCCATGGAATCCTAGGCTCACCTCTGTCACTGCTCTTCTCTCCCTATTGTAACCGTCTGACAGTGTCTCTCTTACATTTGCCTGTAAGCTCGTTAGGGGCGGGAAACACATCCTTCCTGCACTTTTATTTCCAGCACCTAGAACTTCACCTGGCATGGGATGAAACTCATTTGTATGTCTCTGGTTCCGACTGCAAGTGATTTGCCTGTCCTGGCTCATGTAATTCATTACTGCCCAAAGTTAAGAACAGAGCTACTCCCTCATCTCAATATCTCCTACTTGTATAGTCTTTGTCTGCATATGCAGGTGTTTATTCTTATTACTATTTTAAAAATTATTTATTTATTTATTTGGTTCCGCTGGGTCTTAGTTGCAGCAGGCAGGCTCCTTAGTTGAGGCTCGCCGGCTCCTTAGTTGTGGCATGCGAACCCTTAGCTGCCGCATGCATGTGGGATCCAGTTCCCTGACCAGGGATGGAACCCGGGGCCCCTGCATTGGGAGCACGGAGTCTTAACCGCTGTGCCACCAGGGATGTCCCTATTATTACTATCAGTATTATTTGACATCACGCATTAAATTGCATCATTCATTCATCACTAAGCATGTACGGAGTGCTTTCTCTGTGCTTAAACAACAGTGTTAATGTTGAGATTCTAAACACAAAAGATCCAGTCTCTGCCTTCATGACATTTACAATAAAATGTTTATGTATTAATTGGGTCATTCGGTGAAAATAAGAAGTTGTTAGGATATGTGCTAGGAAGTGTGGAGCAAATCATCCTGGACACTAATATAAGTGATGGGTAGCTAATTTGAAAAGTTCTACATCCATTGAATATTCATTATTTACCAGGCATTGTCGTAGGCACTTCACCTATTTTCTCTTCTGTTCTTACTATAGACTCTGAGAGGATAACTCGCCTAAGATTACACAGCTAGTAAAATTGAAAACCACATCTGTCAGATTCAAAACACACACCCGTCACTACCCAGAACCAGAACATATGCA
>NC_041228.1:77133059-77180460 GCF_002837175.3 Physeter macrocephalus
GGGAGGGAGACGCAAGAGGGAGGAGATACGGGGATGTATGTATATGTAGAGCTGATTCACTTTGTTGTACAGCAGAAACTAACACACCACTGTAAAGCAATTATACTCCTATAAAGATGTTAATAAATAAATAAATAAATAAATAGAAAGGATCACTTGTTCCATGAGATTATTTAGCAAGGCACTGAAAAACAGCCATTCACAGATTTTCTTGGAAAAAAGAAAAGCACTTAGTTCTGTACTTTACCCTGTACTTTGAACTGCTTTAAAGCTCGTCCATGACTATCCCGTGTAACGGAGACACGTGTGCCAATTGTGACAGAATTACATACACTGATTATTTGGTTGGGAGAAACAGTTCCAGTGTGTTTAAGATTTGTTCCAGTCCGTCCTCGTAGGGACCACACAAGTTGATGATTTTTCATATTTGGAGACGAAGAGGAGGGCTGTGAGAACAGAAAGAGCCTATCTCATCACTCTTCTTTCTTTCTTTTTTTGGACACAACACAGACACATTTTTCAGCTGAAAAATGTAATCTGTATCAATTTAACAACTTCCCTGTAGGAAGTACGTTCACATGAGGAAGAGAAAAAGACTAAGCATAAGTGGAAGAGGAAAGACACCGCGTGCACAAGAACTTGAGATGACCTTTGAGAGATGCTCGCCAAACGCAACGCCACGTGTCCCAAAGACAATGACCCCGTCTCTCCTGGCTGTGATCTTTTCTGAATAAAAAGCGACTTGCTAAAAAAAAAAAAAAAAAAAAAAAGTGACTTGCTGCCTGCGTTAAAGCGCATCATAAATCCTTGAGATAAGACTCTTGGAACGGGATGCCGTTTACGCAGTGCCCGAGGACAAAGGTTCTATTATATTGAATATATTATTCTACCAATACTTTACCGATTGCTGTAAAAATAAACCCAGTGAAACCTGTACATGAAATTTGCCCCCCAAAACTGTGTTTCCCTACCATCGACGTGATAAATGGTATAAATCCATCATCTTTGTGAAGAAGCAACCCAGGGAAAAAACCACGGTGCTAGGTTGCCACTGCTTTGCATTTGGCTTCCATGGTGGATAAACGTTTAGTGATAACTTTTTACTACCATTGAGCTGAGGAAGGAATAGAATATTTACAGAGAAAGGAAAAGGCATAGCATAGCAAATACAGTTTTCAGATCACCCAAATACTCCATTTTTGCAAATTGTTTGTGCACACAAAACTCTTCAACAAAAGCAGTTAAAATCAGGCAGGTTCATCTGACTTGTGTTTTTGCCATTCCGCCATGTTTTCCTGTATCTTACTGTACTGGCTCTGGTTTTAGGAAGTCTAGAGACCAGGGTAACCCTTTTGGTCCCCTGCCTGCATAGATTTATACAAGCTAAGGAAGGCTGCAGGTGTGAGCTCCAGGAATAGCCTCTGACATCTCATTTGGTCTCTGCTCTTTCTGATTTGACTCGTATCTATTCTCTGTGGTAGCTTCTGCCTTAGACCCTCCAGCTCGACACAGAAATGGGCTAAGTCCCAGCTCCTCACCTTTCAGGTCACCTTTCAGAGACTTCAAGAGGGATCTCTTCCTTCCAAGAATGCTTCCGCATAGGCCGACTGATCAGTAATCAGTAATCAACACATTTTCTGGCGTAAACAACACATGCCCTCTCTCCTATATGGACCCGGATGCAGCTTGCCCTGGGAACGGCCCATTTGGTGAGGGCAGATCTCGGCAGTTTATGCACAAGACTGGCGACTGAGAATTCTTACAGATTTCAGATTATTATTCGCAGCAATTCGATTTTCCATCTGTGGGAAATCAGTCCCTCTCGTGCTTTATCTCTCCTCCCCGGCCAATGACTCATGTATTCAGCAGACACTTATAAGCCTGCATTGTTCCAAGCATAAGCAGTCAAAATACAATGATGAAACAAAAACGGTCCCAGCCTGTCGGGGTGCGGGGTTGAAATCCTCCAGCACGAGGAAAACAGGAAAATCAAAGCAAAGAGTTTATCCCATTCTACACCTGTTTTTTTGTGAACAGGAAATTTCAGCAGACTCCTCCGTCTTGACGCCAAGGACCTAACTGAAAAGAAGACGTCATGGACTCATTTGTTTTTCTCATCCTGTGTAGTTACCGCTGCTCTCAACAGCTCTCTCGCTGAAACTATTGGGACGCACTGAATCTCGTTGGGGAGAATTTCTGCATATGCACACAATTTCAATCTGCTGGAAGAGGAATGACATTTCTACAAAGTTTTATCCGTTCAGATCCAATGCGGGACAAATATGGATTTTCCATCAGGGAGGAAACTGATATGTCCATAGAAACACAAGCCTCTGGTACTCATGGGATTTGCCAGTTAGTATAATATGCTGTGGCAAAAATGACCAATAATGACAAACAGAACAAGTACATGATATAAAAATTGGCCAGATATTCTAGCAAGGCATGAGAAGGCTAATACATTTGTTTTAGAGGCTGATAAACTATGCTGGAATATTTTCTTACTAGCAGTTCAAGCCAAACCTCTGTGAAGTCCCTAAAGACAAAACAAATGTTCCCATCATTACTGTATCTGAGAAGAGCTAGAAGGGGTGAAAGTACTGGAACAATGACTTCATGCTCATTTGGATCCTCCTGGGCTACTGTGTTAAAATCAGATAGAGGATAAGGGACTGCCCTCACGGTTTAGAGACTTAGATCTAGAATTCTTAAAAATTCGTGGATTCTTTTTCTCATCCAGCTTGCAGATCACCAATGAACCACCACTCGCTGTCTCCCAAAGCTGTGTGGGTCTCTAGGACCTCTTCTTCCCTTGCTCCACAACTAGCTATCTCATTCAATGGTATCTAGGTCTAAACAAACTCAACAGGTTGACAGCGGCGAAAAAGACAATACTCCATGTACATCTTGCAGAAGAACCAGCTGCCACGTAAGTGCAATTTGAAATTTAACACCCCTTTAGGATTCAGCAGCTGAGAGCTGTCTCTAACTCCGTTCATCTTGACCTTAAATGATTGTGGGTGATTTTCAGAGGTCTGGATGACACCAGAAAGTTCAGTCATTGGTGGGAGCAGGTAACAGAAAAGGACATTATTAATAGCTATAGCTATGCTTATTCCTGTTCTTATTTGCATAGCTTTTGGAGGGTGTATCTGGTTCCCTGTAGAATCCTTAGGGCTGCCCACAGTATGTGTAATAAATAGTATGGAATCTATGACTACATTGTTCTCCCAGAAACAAGGATGAATTATGATGACCACTGAAAGTAACATGATACCAATTTGCTGCCCAAGTGCCTAAGAGCAGGGTTTGCACCATTTTAAGGTAAAGGATCATTCACTGAAGTAGTCATAAAGTACAAATGGCTGACCCTTAAGTACTGAGTCCCGTCTTCATGTCTACATTAATCGAACATCCTAGAATTGACATTTACAGTTGGTATTCAATTTTTTTTCCATTTCAAACAAGATGATCATAAGTCAAAGCACGTATTTTATTAGATATTAGAAAGTGACAATGGTAAAATGACATCTATTAAAAATCTTCTTAATTTAGGGGAATCCAAAGCCATTTGGGGCAGGTAGGATGGACCAGATGAACGAAGATGTTGGGCTCACACGAGGTGATTCTAGGTTCTCATGGGAATTAGGGAACTCATCCAATGCTCTTAGAAAAGTTTCTTATGAAGCAATAAATTAGACATCCAAAGATATAGAATTAGGGCATCCAAAGCCAGAATATGAAAAAAAAAACCCCAAGTAAACAGAAGGAGAGGCAGATGACCTGTTTTTGTACACATTCCTCAGGATCTACAGCATTTTTTTTTACAGTAAATATGAGTCATTCTGTCATGTTTTTGTTGGAAGAAAGATAATTTTGTCTTTATGTGTGGAAACCAACCTGCCGCATCCTTTCTGAAAAAAAAAAATGTGTTCTCTGATTCACATGTAGCTATCTTTTAGCTGTCCCTAAAGTTCATACTTCTTAAATATCCATGGTAACTTTCTGGTCAAACCATCAGAAACTTAAGACACTTTCTCTGACAGAATTATGAAATTTTAAAATGACCTTGAAAACAGGTATTAACTTAAATGCCATTAAGATTTTAGTGGATGAGAAAAGGCTCATGCAACTTGCTAATGCTAGAAAGAAAAAGACATACTTAACTTTTCTGATAATTTCCCTGATCCAAAAGGTAAAAAAAAAAAAAGCATTAATAAGTAGTTCCTGGGTATTGAAGTTTTTAGTTTCTCACTCATATTCTTACACGTTAGAATGCCTCAAGTGATGCTATTTAATGACGTTCAATTCTATACACAAACAAATGTAGTCAATATGGATATAAAGTAAGAATCACAAGAGTCGACGCATTAATTCCACAGAATAATAAGCCTAAGTGGGACACAAAATGTGGTGTGACTACATCACTGGCTTGTTGTAAACAGCCTTTTTCCACTTCATCTTCATTAGGTCTCTGTGGACACTGTCTGATGCTGAGTGCGACTGGGTTTCCAGAAAGCTGGAAAGAACGCAACCTATTACAATAGATGTTCCCAAAGCTTAAAACTCAAATGGCAAATTTGAAATTGTCAACCCACAAGACCACGTGAGCTGCATCCTGTCCTTGGCCCAGGAATGGAGTCAGCTCCCTGGGCGGAGCGGGCCCATCACGAAAGCCAGGAATTCAGAGATTCCACTAGGAGGTTAGGGTCAGGCCGCCATTTGACCACACGTAACTCAGACAAAGCAGCAGTCAAAGCCCGTCTACCGAGGGAAGGGTGATGTTGCCGCGAACGAGAACAGAAAAGACACAAACGCCCACAACGCTGGAGCAAAAGAAGGGTGAGAGAAAGCGTCATTGCTTTATCTCCAAAGACTTCTTCATTTCAGACTCAGCTCTTCACGCCCACTGATTATACTCGTGTCCTCGAAGGTCATGACACACCTCCCTGAGAGCCGGAGGGGTTTCCTTTTGTTATAACCAAACAATTCCTGACCAGACTGGGAGCCTCATGAAAGCAGGAACACGGCCTGCTTTGACCATGACTTAAGAGCCATACTTAGCAACCAACAGAGGTTGATGAATGAATTGACTACACAGAAATATAAATCCCGCCCAAGGAATGTGGGAAGGAGACGTGGCGAGGACAGAAGTAGAGCAAGGCCTTGAATACTGGGAGGGACTTCAGTGAGAAGCGAAGACAAGTTTCAGGCAGATGCGGCACCTGCAACAGTGTGTTTGGATCTAACCAACGTCGAGTGTGTGCCTATATGCTCCAGGAACCGGGTGAAGTGATTTCCCAGACGTAGTTAACCGAGGACCTCGCTTTGCTGTTATGTCTCAATGCCTTAAGCACACCCTAAAAATCCAAGCTTCCTTTCTTTATGTCTCCACTGAGACCTATAAGAGGAGGAACAGGCAAAGGAGTGCCTACGAGTCAATATGAGATGACAGTGCTCTAGGCCACCTACCCCCAGACTCCAGCCCACCTACCTTGACCACCGTAGCACTTTATGTAGTTTTCAAATTTATAGGGACGGCGGGGCGGGGCGGGGGGGGGAGTCTAGGAAAGGCAGAGAAAAAAAGGAAAGAGATAGCTTAGCTTATGCGAAGGAATATTAAGTTTGAAAATGTGCCGTTACATGTACCTACCGTATAAGAACATTTAAATTATTTACAGGCAGATGCCCCCATGAAACACGCACAGGAACTGAGGATAAATGAGGCAGAGCGGCCGGGCGAGCGCTCTGATGAGTAGAGAGCCTCTCTATAAACACAGGGCCCTGTTATGCTTTATTCTGATATACGATAAAATATCCATCGCCGAATGAGGGACACGGAGGGAAAACCTGTGTGCAATGCAATTTGGTTTTCAAACTCGGCCGACACGCCAGCTAATCCTGAGCTATGATGCTAGCGGAAGCAATCACAGGTACGCGGGGATGTCAAGTGTCGGAAATGAAATCACGGAGCAGAGGAAGAACGCTCTCTGGTGGGAACGAATCAGCTATTTGGAAAGCAGATCTGACATTGCGTGTCTATGAAAAGGGAAGATGGATAATATTGGAAACGGGGCTTCGTGGGAGGGGTGATAAATGTTCCAGGGAGAGGCTTCCAGAGGCTCCATGGGATCTCTGGTCGGGTCACTAAAAAGAAGTCGTTCCATTACGGTTGCTCGGAGCGGCCCCATTGAGCTCATAAGAGAAAGGGAAAAGCACTGTGAACTGAGGAGAAGAAACCAGATCTTTAGTCCGGCAGAAAATGCAAAGGGGATGAACGCTTGCAGGTCACGGGCGTGCCAGCATCATTTCCTTGAGGGCTTAGTAACATTTCTGTGTTAAGAGAATACAAGACTTACACTTAGAGGTCCTGGGTTTCCATCCAACCGTATAATCTGTTGGCCAGATGGGCTCAGGAAAGCCATTTACTCTCTCTAGACTCGGCATCTTCATCAGTAAAACGATGCTAGTAATGCTTTTTCCCCCAAGCAAAGAGTCATGCACATCAAAAGGGCTAATGCTCATAAAAGTACTTCCAAAATTGGCGTTATAAAAACTCCATCATGAAAAACTTTCCTTGGAGGAGTCCTAGGGCGAGGCTGGGGTCAGGGAGTTTGAGACGTAGCTTAAGTGGCAGGAAAAAGGATTACTCTCCCAAATGGTTCTAGGACAGTTTCTGGCTCACAGCCCCTGATCTTCCTGTTCACACCCTTTGAACCTCCAACTTCACTTTCAGAATTCCCCTTGCTGTTCATATGAACACAATTTCTTCCCTTTGGCTTAAACCGTTGAGAAGATGGTGTATTGGGGAGGGTGGGGAAGAGGAAGCAAAGCAGTACTGGGGGTGATTTTCCTCAGCCCGGGTCCCCCAAAGAATGCCCCCACCCCACCTTTCCATCATCCTCCTGGAGTGGATTTTATGTGACTCTTCTCCAGACACTAAGGTGTCTTATCTCTCCCTCTGAAGGTCTGCACTCAGCTCACCCCTAGGGATTCTCCTCCCAGAAACCCAGGGCACAGTGAATAAGGAGGAATCTCCATGACGCTCTGGGAGGTGGATTGTGACAGCTTTCGTTATTTTCCTGTTACAAATGAGGAAGGTTAGGGGCTAAAAGGCTGAGAGATCGATTCAAAGAACAGCTCTGAGTCATTGATGAAGCTGAAAATGGAATCCGAACCTCCTCCACCTGGACTCAAAATTCAATGAGGTCGGGGCTTCCCTGGTGGCACAGTGGTTAAGAATCCGCCCGCCGATGCAGGGGACACGGGTTCGAGCCCCGGTCCAGGAAGATCCCACATGCCGCGGAGCAACGAAGCCCGTGCGCCACAACTACTGAGCCTGTGCTCTAGAGCCTGCGAGCCACAACTACTGAGCCCGCGTGCCACAACTACTGAAGCCCGTGCGCCTAGAGCCCATGCTCTGTGCACCACAATGAAGAGTAGCCCCTGCTCACCGCAACTAGATAAAGCCTGCGCGCAGCAACGAAGACCCAACGCAGCCAAAAAAAAATTCAATGAGGTCTTTCTTCTTGAGACCCGAAACCTCCCAGAATGCTCATTACTCTCAATGGTTTTGGGAGGAATTTGCTTTTTAAAAATTTTTTATTGTTCTTTATTTTTTAAACTATTTTTTAAACAACAGTTGATTTTCAGTGTTGTGTTAATTTCTGCTGTACAGCAAAGTGACTCATTTATACACATACATACATTCTTCTTTATATTCTTGTCCATTACGGTTTATCGCAGGAGATTGGATATAGTTCCCTGTGCTCTGCAGTAGGACCTTGTTGTTTATCCTTTATAATACATCCCAGATTGAGGAACAAAGGAACATTTACACGCCTGATATTAATTATATACTCGGCAGGTAGAAGAAACCCTTTCAAGGGATTAGGATAAGGACACCTGTTCCATAGGCCATGGAGTCAAGAGCGGATCAGTCCATTCGATTTGTCTGCAGGTACAACTGGCCACGAATAAATGGGACCAGGATATTCTTTCACTCCTTTCCGCAAATTATGTTCTGGCTGCTGACCTGCTGGGGAAACCACAGGCGTGTTCCCTCGTGGTGAGCTCTCCCCCATGCTCCTCTTTGGGCGTGTGCTGCCCTAACGACCCGCCTCGGACTGACTCCGCTGCTACCGAGGCATCAGGCGACAGGAGATCCTCCTCCGTTCCCGCCTTGCTGAGTGATCTTTTAGGCCCTCATCCATTTCTTCAATTCCGTGGTGTTTTCCAGACACTGCTGGGTCCCAGGGATGCTTGCGTGAACAAAGTAGACACACTCCCCGAATAAAAATATGAAAGATAGAGGCTACTGAGGGGAAAAAGGGAATAGGGGTAGAAGGTTCCATGTGCGTGTGTGAGCGTGTACACCGGTGTGTTGGAGCCTCGCGCGCACGCTCTTAGCCAGGGTGGTCCGGGACGGTGAGAGCTCAGGGGACAGCGGAGAAAGTCAAGGAGGAATCGTGCGGGTAACTGGGCTGAGAGTTTTCTAGGGGAGGCGGTAGCAAACGTACAACTCCTGCGTTGGGTTGCACGGAGGGCGGGGCTGGCCGCTGAAGATCTTACAAGGCTTGGTAAAGACTTCGAACTCCTTTTGGGACATAACGCATTTCAGAGGGAGAGCCGTGGGCGGGGGGGGGCGGGGCCTGCAGGTTTTTCACCCACCGGATGGCTTCGAGCAGCGAAGCGAAGCCTCGAACAGGAACGCTGTGGCTGCAGCCGGACAAGGAGACCCGTCTCGGCGCAGAGAGTCCAGGCGACAGATGAGGGAGGCTCCGACCGGGGTGTGTGGAGTCGAGATGGTGCGAAGCGGCTGCGTCGGGGGCCGTTTCGGAGACAGAGGTAACTGGAGTTGATGATGGATGCGCGTGGAGTGTGGGAGAGACGGGGGTCAAGGGGGACATGCAACTCATGGCCCGATCCCGTGGGGATCTTCAGCCCCTCACTGAAACGGGGACACCCTCGGGCAGCCTGGGGAAAATTCAGTAGTTCTGCTGCGGGTTTGTTGGGTTTGACGTGCCTGCTCGGTCTCCGAGGAGAGATGCCTGCTCGGTCTCCGAGGAGAGATGCCCGCTCGACATCAAGAGCAGGAGAAACGGGCCAGCCAAAAACTCCCTCAGGACTGGGAGATCAAGCAAGAGTGGGGGACGGATCAGCGGGACGACACGAGGGCCATTCTTTTAGGTTGCTGGTCCACGCCGCAGGGTTATTTTTATATAAAAGGTTTTTTGCTTACTTGGAAAGGAAAAGCGTTTACGTGGGGGAAATATAAAATATCCAAAAAATAAGAATCATAATATTTAGTATTCGGTCTATAGCCATTGCCCCTGAGCACACAGGCACGTGCGCACAAAATAATTATGACAGTGCTTCTTTACTGAGTGCTTCTCGTGCGCACGGCGGGTGCTTGCATCCTCTCGGTTAATCCTCACCACTGTGTGTTAGGGAGATCCCACGATCACCCTCATCCCAGAGGTGTCCGCTTGGCAGAGCTGTGACTGGAACTCAGGTTTTCTGATTCCAGAGCCTGGGCTTTGCCTACTGCACCCTCGAGCCTCCCAGAACTGCAATTAAAACGTGCAGATTCAGCAACGGGAACTCTCATTCATTTGCTGGTGGAAATGCACAATTATGCAGCCACTTTGCAAGACAGTCTGGTAGTTTCTTGCTAAACATACTCTTACCATACGATCCAGCAGTCAAGCTCCTTGGTATTCACCCAAATTAACTGAGAACTTATATCCATGCAAAAACCTGCACACAGATGTTTATAGCAGCTCTATGCATAATTGCCAAAGCTTGGAAGTAACCGATAAAAAGACATGGAAGAAACTTAAATGTATATTACTGGCTGAAAGAAGCCAATCTAAAAAGGCTACATACTGTATGATTCTAGCAGTATGACCTTCTCACCTAGAGGGACAGGAAAGAGATTGGTGGTTGCCAGGCTTTGGGGAGGAGGGGTTGGGGGGTATTGATGGAGTACAGGGAATTGTTAGGGCAGTGAAAATTATTCTGTATGATAGTACCACGTTGGATACATGTTGCTATATATTTGTCAAAACCTATAGTGTGTACATTCAACACCAAGAGTGAACCTTAATGTAAGCTACGGACTTTGGGTGATAATAAGTTGTCAGTGCGGGTTCACCGATTACAACGATGAGAGAGCTGCAAAGATGGGGCCTTTACAGAGAGCTGTGGAGCTGACGCAGCCACCCCAGTAGGTCTTGAGGGCAGTGTTAAATCAAAGAGGATCCTTCTTGAGTCTTAAGAGCTAAAGGAATTTGTCTTGCTAAGTTTTGGACATGTGTGGGACCCATCACCCCTTACTTCTTTCCTGCTTCTCCCTTTTGGAATGGGATTGTCTACCCTATGCCTGCTCCAGCATTGTATTTTGGAAGCACGTAGCTGTCTGGCTTCACAGGTTCACAGCTGGAGAGGAATTTTGCCTCAGGATGAGCCATACCTCAAAGTCTCACCCATACATATCTGATTTCAGTGATATTTAGATGAGACTTTGAACTTTATGCTTTAGTAGATGCTGGAATAAGTTAAGACTTTTGGGGCTGTTGGGATGGAGTGAATGTTTTTTGCATGCGAAGTCATACATTTAGGGGATTGGGGTAAAATGTTTTGGACTGAATGTTTGTGTCCAAAATTCACTGGTTGAAGCCCTAATTCCCAGTGTGGCCATATTTGAAGATGGGCCTCCAGGAAGTAATTAAGATTAAATGAAGTCATAAGGGTAAGGCCTCTGATAGGATCCGATGCGATTCATGTCCTTATAAGAAGAGACACCAGAGCTCTTGCTGTGTGTGTGTGGGGGGGGAGTGCGCGTGCACGTGTGTTGGGGGGTGCGCGTGCACGTGTGTGTGCACTCATGTGCACACAGAGGAAAGATCATAAGAAGGTGGCCATCTGCAAGCCAAGAAGAAAGTGCTCACCAGGAATTGAATTACTGGCATCTTGATCCTAGACTTCCAGCCTCCAGAACCATGAGAAATACATTTCTGTTAAGGCCCCCCAGTCTGTGGTATTTTGTTACAGCAGCCAGAGTGGACTAATGCAGTGCATAATATTTTTTATTTAGTGTCTTACATTTAGTTTTTAAATAAATGTGATGGTATTTGTAGGTGGGTTCTTTGGGAGGTAATTAGGTTAGATGAAGTCATGAGGGTGGGGCCCTCATGCGGGGATTAGTGTCCTTACAAGAAGAGACCCCAGAGAACCTGCTATCTCTCTCTCTGTGAAAGCACGGAAAAGAGGTTATGTGAGCACACAGCAAGGTGGAAGCTGCCTACAAGCCAAGAGAAGAGCCCTCACAGTGAACTCCACCTGCTGGCACCTGATCTTAGACTCCCAGCCTCCAGAACTGTGAGAAATAAGTTTCTGTTGCTTAAGCCCCCCATCTATGGTATCTTGCTACAGCTGCCCGAGCTATGACACTCGCTGAAATTCTTCTCACGTAATGAATGCTTTTTTAAAAAAAATTAATTAATTTATTGATTTTTGGCTGTGTTGGGTCTTCGTTTCTGTGTGAAGGTTTTCTCTAGTTGCGGCAAGCGGGGGCCACTCTTCACCGCGGTGTGCGGGCCTCTCGCTATCGCGGCCTCTCTTGTTGCGGAGCCCAAGCTCCAGACGCGCAGGCTCAGTAGTTGTGGCTCACGGGCCCAGTTGCTCCGCGGCATGCGGGATCTTCCCAGACCAGGGCTCGAACCCGTGTTCCCTGCATCGGCAGGCGGACTCTCAACCACTGTGCTACCAGGGAAGCCCACAAATGCTTTTAAATAGAAATCTCTGGACACATTTGTGATAACATCCAACGAATAAATCCCTGGTACTAAAACTGTATGCATGCTTCCTATGCCGTTCACTAACAACTGTCCTCTGGGACCATGAAACCGACCGGAGCCTCACTGCAGGGTACACACAGGCCCCTCCTCCTGCAAGCCCACCAACACTTTTGAGTTATTGTTTTTTTTCACTTATTACCATTTTGCAAGTGATAATGGCATCTTACCAAATATTCTGTTTTCATTTCCTTGATTATCAATGAATATTTTAAAACGCCTTTATTCACTCTAAAATCCTATTCCTTTTTGAACTGTGCAAGTGACTAGGAATCTTGTCTTTATGTCTTCCTTCTTGCACTGTCTTGTTTTATGTCTCATCCCATCTCCTCTCTCACAGGTGATGCGCTAAGTTCTGTGGTCCAACCTGTTTCCCTCCAAGACTTAGGAAGACAACTGATGCTGACACGTCAGGGATGAAACTGGTACAAGTCTACTGTAGGCTGGTCCCCGCCATACCCCTGCCCTCATAACCTTATACAGAATAGAAGGAGGACACCAAGGAGGTGCTGATTCTGACCTCCTCTTCCAAGCAGAGTCTCCAAAGAAATGCTAACAATCAAGACAAGAGCAGAGCTACAGAACCCTATGGGGAACTGAAAAGAGATTCAGATGGTATTAAGTTGAAAGAAAGTAAGAACAAAACTAGTATTTAGTAAGGGAATAAATGGATGAACATAAGTTGCATTTATCTTTGGGCATTTAATACATCATTTAGGGTATGAAAGAGGTCTTTTTTCAATAGTAATGTTTTCTAGAAGAGATAAGAACTAAAAGTTCAGGAGTTTCAGATCTGTAGATGCATTAATAGCCAAAATGTATTATTATTATTTTCATCATTGCTATTGTTGTTGTTACACAGAGCTAGGAAGTTAGAATCATGTTTAAGCCTTAATCTATGTACTAATCATAGTAATTATATTTAACTGTAATAGCTATCATTTACTATCTAATACATGTCAGGTGTTATGCACTTATAAACATGATCTCATTTGATTAAAATCCAGCTCCGGAACTCTGAAATATCAAGGCAGGCCAGAAGTGGAGGTAATTGCATCAAGTTCCTTAAGCCAAATATGAAAAATAATGAAGGGCACCTAGGCTGAATGATCAACACTCCGAAGTTCTGTTTTTGAGATTTTGCAAAGAAGAGGGAATGAAGCCAAGGCAACCTCTGAGAAGGCCAGAAATTCCCTGCCTAGGCAACAAAACACATCCAGGGACACTGGAGCTCCCAGGAGTCTCCAGGCCAGTCCCAGAAGGAAATGGGTTCTCGGGCTGAAGGTATTGCAGTGAAGACAGAGACAGGCTGGCTGTTAAGGGCTTAAAAGAAAAAGAATGTATTCACTCACGGCTAAGGTACTTGTGCATGCAACTTTGAAAGAAGCGAGCACAGAAGCAACGAGAGGACAAGCAAGGCTGCTGCTGCAGGGCAGGGAAAACTGCCACTGGGTGCAAATCTCAGGACCTGGCTCAATACCCCAGGGAAAGAGAAGGGGCTGGTATGTACACCCCATGAGGACAGGGACATACAAGGACCATACAAAGTACAGACATGGAGAATATAAATAGGAATAGACAACAAATTCTTGTTGGAGGAATGAATGATCGAGGAAATGAATGAATGGGTTTGAGGTTCCAATAACCAAAACATGATGCTAAGTGCCAATTCACCATATTACTCATTGTCTGAGGTTAAACCAAAGTCATACACAGTAGGTTTTGAATAAATTCCTTTTCCTTAAGCAGATGTAAGTACAGAAAGTGAGAAAAGTCTTTTTTTTTTTTTTTTTTTTTGGCTGCATCGGGTCTTCGTTGCTGCGCGCGGGCTTTCTCTAGTTGCGGCGAGCGGGGGCTACTCTTCGTTACGGCGCGCGGGCTTCTCACTGTGGTGGCTTCTCTTGCTGCGGAGCACGGGCTCTAGGCGCGTGGGCTTCAGTAGTTGTGGCACGTGGGCTCAGTAGTTGTGGCACGTGGGCTTCAGTAGTTGTGGCTCGCGGTCTTAGTTGCTCCGTGGCACGTGGGATCTTCCCTGACCAGGGATCGAACCCGTGTCCCCTGCATTGGCAGGCAGATTCTTGTTTGTTTTTTTTTGTTTTTGTTTTTTTTTTTTGTGGTAGCGGGCCTCCCTCTGCCGTGGCTGCGGAGCACGGGCTCTAGGCGCGTGGGCTTCAGTAGTTGTGGCTCGCGGTCTTAGCTGCTCCGTGGCACGTGGGATCTTCCCTGACCAGAGATCGTTGCGGAGCACAGGCTCCGGACGCGCAGGCCCAGCGGCCGTGGCTCACGGGCCCAGCCGCTCCGCGGCACGTGGGATCCTCCCGGACCGGGGCGCGAACCCGGTCCCCCTGCATCGGCAGGCGGACGCGCAACCACTGCGCCACCAGGGAAGCCCCTGGCAGGCAGATTCTTAACCACTGCGCCACCAGGGAAGTCTGAGAAAGTCTTTATCCTTAACATGGGCTGAATGCTTGGTCCCTGCTGGCCAAAGACTCAGTCTGGTTAGAAGGTAAAATCATCTGTTGCAAGAGAGGGGCCAGTAGTCCTCTGCAGGGTTTTTAGAATGGCTTACTTTTCCTCTAAACCAGAGCATAGCAATGGAAAGATCTGTTTAATTCAGCTCAAAGTTTGTGCACAGAGACTAGGATCCAGGCACTATACCAGCTGCTAGGAACAGGAGCCTGGCCCTACCTTAAGGATCTTATAGTTTAGAGAGGAGACAGAAACATATGCAAACTCAGTGAGATGTTCTAATTGCAACAATAGAATGCAAGCAAGATCTGAGGGCTCACAGAAGCAGGGCGCTTAAATTAGCCTGGTGGTGTCAGAGGGGGCTGAGATCCAGGGAGAAAGCATTAGGTCAAGTGTGAATAGGAAGCTCTTTGGGAAAATGGTTTACAAGAGTTGTTGCTCTTGCGAGCAGCTTTGAAATGTCAACTGCCATGCAACCTGTGTGAAGGAGACCACTTTTGAAAGCAGCAGGATGGAATGGGAACTTGGATAGAACAGTTGGAGAGAGGATATTAGGAAATTATTATACTATTGCAGAAGGGGTCATGGCTAGATATATACATTTGGTAATTTTCCAAATGATTGAAGAAATGTGAAAATGGATGGGTTTCTAAAAGACAGCACCTAGCTAGCATAAGAAGAGTTAAAGGATGTAGAAGCCAAGGAAGGAAGGAAGAACACAGTGAATGAGGTGGGGACCAGGAGGAGGAGCAGAGAGGCACAGAAGCCAAGTGCACAGAGATCCGCTCTGATTCTCGGGGGGCTGGAAGGCAGTGGAAAGATGCTGCTTGGTTTTCAATGAGCAGGAGGCATTTCTGAATTGCTCTGGGCTGCAGGCAGTTTGTCTTTTGCATATAAAAAAGCCTCATATGGTAGAGCCTGGCGCTTATTGCTATTGATCTGTTGCCATCCTTTTCTATCTGAACACAATTTGAGCTGCCACCCAAGACCAAACAACAAGATACTTCATGTACAAAGTGACACAAATCCATGACATCTGTACCTAACACGGAGCAGTGATGTTAACAGAGCTCTTCCAGCTCCGATATCCTAAGACTCTATTAACACATATTTCAAATGCCTCTGTAACAATAAATTATATAATTGTAAAGAACACAGAACATTAGAACAGAGCCCCAATTATTTTCATACGGGTTAATATGAAAAAAATAAAACCTGCTGGTTGACCACGGAAACTGAAAGTTAATCTTAAAATGTGTTCCCTCGCTGGGACGAAGTGAGAGAGTGGCTTGGATTTATATACGCTACCAAATGTAAAATAGCTAGCTAGTGGGAAGCCGCCGCATAGCACGGGGAGATCAGCTCGGTGCTTTGTGACCACCTAGAGGGGTGGGACAGGGAGGGTGGGAGGGAGGGAGACGCAAGAGGGAGGGGATATGGGGATAGATGTACACGTAGAGCTGATTCACCTTGTTCTACAGAAGAAACTAACACAAACCTGTAAAGCAATTATACTCCAATCAAGATGTTAAAAACAAAATGTGTTCCCTCAAATGCATCAATAACTAGTAAAGGGGAAATGTACAGACTTTGAAGTCAGACACATTTAGGATTGAGTCTTAACTCCACCATTTGCTTATTTGCCACCTATATGACATGCCAGATAAATGAGTCATTTATCTGGGTTCATATAGGTAAGGTTCATTTATGAACCTTACTTATTCATCCTTAAAATTCGAAATGGAATTGAAATAGCCTTGTTGCTAATATAATTGGACAATATTTGAGGTTTTAATTCGTTGTTTTATTTTCCCTGGTGAGGGACAGCCACTGGCTGAGCGCCGGTATGCCTTCTCTCCTTCTCCTTTTTTTTTTGCGGCACGCGGGCCTCTCACTGTCGCGGCCTCTCCCGCCGCGGAGCACAGGCTCCGGACGCGCAGGCCCAGCGGCCGTGGCTCACGGGCCCAGCCGCTCCGCGGCACGTGGGATCCTCCCGGACCGTGTCCCCTCCATCGGCAGGCGGACTCGCAACCACTGCGCCACCGGGGAAGCCCTCCTTCTCCTTTGAATGACAGAAACACCTCTGCCACTGGGGTTTCAGCTGGGTTCACGGTGCCAGCCCCTGACCCGGTCTCCTGACCACCCGTCTTACAGCTCCGTGTGGCCATTTTAGTTCAAGGCAAAGGGAGTGAGCCCAAGTGGCGTGTGTGACTCCAGGTGATGCCCTGAGCCAGGCCTGCCCTGAATTCTGCTCCCTGCTCCCTGCTGGCTGGGAGATGGTGTGGCTGAACCAGCAGCCTTGGAACCAGAGACGGGAGCCACATGCTGCAAATGGTACCGTGGACCTCTTAGTGCTCAGCTGTACATCTGGCTGGGTGGCCTATGTACTTTCGAATTGTTTTATGGGGAGTCGGGGAGAGAGAGCGCGAGAGAGAAGCCTCCATGTATTTAAGCTACTGTATTTTGGGGTTCCTTTCCTACTGGTTCTCATTTTCATCTTTGCCTCACCCCGCAACTTAGACCAGTTCATAGTATCATTGCTTCAGAGGAAATATGCGACCAAGCATTTATATTTTCCCTTTGTTTTCTCAAAGCTTAATTCCTAAAGAGTTAATTAGGGAATTTCCTGGTGGTCCAGTGGTTAGGACTCTGTACTTCCACTGCAGGGGGCACAGGTTCGATCTCTGGTCAGGGAACTAAGATCCTATAAGCTGTGTGGCGAGGCGGAAAAAAAAAAAGAAGGCTCATTTATATAAAAAGCCAGGTTTAGGTACAACATTGTAAATCGGTTATGCTTCAATAAAAATTATTTTTTAATAAATAAAAATAAAAATGTGTGGGAAAGTTAAAAAATAACCCTTAATTCCTTAGAACTTGGAAGATTTTTGGAGGAAGCCAAAATAACAGGAAGGGATTCTTTAGTAGAAAAATAGGTGTCTTGAAAAAGCAGCAGGAGAGTGAGGTTCTTGAGCCCTTCTCCCCACCCTCAGCCAAGACTAAAAAATATTTCTCCCAGGCTTGAGGGAGGAGAGTTCAAGCAGCCGAGATCACGGCATTTGGGTCTGGCTTCCTTATAGCCCTTGGGGCAGGACGTAGGACCCCACAGAGAAGAGGCAGACAACCCAGAACTCAGCAAGAAGACGTGCGTCCAGAGTGGACCCAGGAGCAATGGAGTCTGCCGGACCTGCAAGGTCACTTCAGACCACGGAAAGGGAAGTTTTCAGTAGATTCTTCTATCAAACCATTACCCAGGGCCGGGGGCCGACATCATCCCTTCCCCGACATGCCCCCCAAGTGCTTTGGTGTTACCTAAGAGCCTGAACTGGGGATGCAGGGGCAGGGGACACAGCCTATAACAGGTTAATTTGCCACCAGCCAGAAGCACGAGGGGGTCAGTGCTATACATCAAGTGGGTTATGGAAAAGAAAGAAAGTGATTATTTCTTTCACATTTGAGAGTCTGGGCTAAGATTTTCACTGGATAAAATGAATCAACAAATATAATATGCATCACACATGTTCATTCCCTTTGTCCCTTTTATTGATCATTTACTATATGCTAGGTCCTCTGCTAATGACCAAGGTTCAGATACGGTCCATGTTTCCTACATCCAAGAACTCAGCTCAGAAAGAAGAGCAAAATGGGTTCAAAGTTTTCTTTAAGGTGCTGTGGATTTGAGAAGAAAACAACAACAACAACAACAACAAAACAATCTCTGTCGCGGAGAGTTCAAGAAGGCTTTGAATCAGAGTGACATTTGACCTAGACCTTGAAGCAGAAGTGTAACTAGAGGGTACAAAAGGAGAGAGGTCATTCCCAACCCTGAATACACACTTTTCAGCCACAAATAGGTGTTAGGTTGCCACAAGCATGGTTCTGAAAACCATCACCATTAAAGCAGCAGTGAGGACACAGTGACTGAACAGTATCAGAAAGAGAGAGGGCGGGGCAGACAGGTAAAGGATGGCTTGGTTTCCCAGAAACACTTACTCTCCTCTGTGAAAAAATGGCCTTGCTTCTGCTTTAAAGATAAATAGAAATTGTCCAGGTGGGAAGTGGGGAAGGACAGACGCAAAGATCCAGAGGGGAAGCCTGGTGCTCAGAGTACCGGAGCAGCTGTGGTGCAGAAGGGCTGGGCTACAGTGGAGGGAGGGATGGGAGGCAGGGGGGAGTCACTGGTCCATCCAGGGCACTGCACGGATTTTAGCCAGTCAAGTGCTGGTCCTCCACAGCGTGCGACACACCTTGTTAGTCGTGCAACACGCACTGACAGGGAGGGGCATAAAGACCCAAGGCCAGGTCCATGTGGCGGCCCCTGGGTTATCCTTCCTCTGGACGAGCAGGCTCAGTGACTCCCTCCACGTCTGCATTTGGAAGGATCTCCAGCCTCATGTGGACTGTGCTGGAGTCAGGTGGTATAAACCATCATAGGGTTAGCATGTCGTCCTCATTCCAAACACAAGGGCAGAGGCTACTGGAAATTCAGGAGTGGTGAACAGGTGCGGCCCCCTGGGGCCTCCTTTCATGACATTTCCCATACAACGGGAAGGAGCCAGGAAGACGGCAGAGCGGCACGGCCCTGCTTCCTGTTTAGTTTGCACCAGTCCCTGCCCGCACCTGAGTGGTTGTATGCCAACGTCTCCACCCACTCCACGCGCCTGACTCCTGTGTCCTGCAGGGGTAGCCGGGGACTGTAGGCTGGAGTCCCTGCCTGCAGTTTATGTTCAGGGCACACCAGGTACGATCACTGCACTGGCCAAGCGGCCCTGGGGTCAGACAAGCTCTGGAGTTTGAAATCCGGTCAGATGACCACAATTTTATGCCAGAAGGCCTGAGCTGGTTCACCATGGAGCCAAACTCAGTATAAAAAATCATGGCCCACAGCTCAGTCAGAGGCAATTTAATTAAAGTGAGTTGGTTACCTAGGCCCAACAAGGCTCGCCAATTTGTAACTTGGCAACCAGCAGCCATGTGGGTTTTGACGGATTTTTTGTCCTCGTCACCCAGGGGCAGGCTGGGGGTTGGTCTGGCTTTCTTTCCCCTTCCCACTGCTATGGCAGCTTCCTGCCAAGGTTTGCCTTCAGAGCTGTTTTTTGTTTGTTTGTTTGTTTTTTAATAAGCATGGACAGTTTGTAGGTAAAGGAGAAGGGAGGTAGGGAGAGAGTGGGTGTTGAGGGGAAAGGTGATGTTCTTATAAATGTACCTGCGAATGAATCTATGACAAATAAAAATGAGCTTAGGTTTACTGAGTAAGTGTAATCTTTTCACTCACTACTATAATTAACAGCTAAAACACATACACTGCTTGCCACTGACAGAGTGCGGTTCTAAGCCCCCTATCTCCATGACCTGATATAACAACCTAGGAAGCAGGTAGGTGTTCTTAGCACCCACCTTGTAATGTTGAGGTACCTTCGGTGGGTTGAACAGCGACCCCCCCAAAAAAAGAAATTCCTGTCCACCAGGAACCTCAGAATGTCACCCTATCTGGAAATAGAATCTTTGCGGAAGTAACTGAGCAAGAACGGAGGTGAGAGCATACAGGGTTAGGGTGGCCCTAAATCCAGTGACAGGCAGCATCATAGGGGAGACGACACACAGAGACACAGAGAAGAGAGCACGTGAAGTCGGAGGCAAAGAGCACAGGGATGCACCTGGAAGCCAAGGAGCCCCAGAGACTGGTGGCCACCACCAGAAACTGGGAGAGAGGCAGGGAACATCGGATTCTCCTTCAGAGCCTCCAGCAGGAACCAAACAACCCTGGCGACACCCTGATTGCACACCTCTGGCTTCCTGAACTGTGAGAGAATAAACTTCTGGTTTTTCAAAGCTCTCCAGTTTATACCGTTTTTTAAGGCAGCCGCAGGAAACCAACATAGCCACTGAAACCCCTGTCCAAGGACACACGGGCGTCAGTACAGAGACGAGCCGTCCCGATCCAGAGTCTGTGCTCCTGTCCCTCTGCTGAGATGCCTCCATAGCTAAACGGGTCTGTGGATGCCCTGAGAGGGTCCCTCGGGCCTTCATACCTGGTTCTCACCGTGTCTTTAATGCCTCTGACTATTGTATTCTTGGTGATAAGCCATTCAGTGTTCCCATTTGCTGCAATGTTCCTGTGTTTGCTTCGCTGGCTGCCAGATTACAACGCTTGTTAAAATAAATATGCTTCGATAACCTTAAAATCACTCAACATTGCCAGTGTTCCGACTGATATAAAACTACTGGAGTGATACACATTTTAACAAGAGTTTGAATTTGGAAGTGATAAGGTTTTGTGATATGTGTAATGTGGAGTGATTTCGGTAGAAGACATTCAGAAATGTCGGCTTCAGACTGAAGACAGCTAAGTTCAGAGGCAGACTTCAGACTCAGCCTCCAGAGGTATTTAATTTGGGGTGACCTAAAAATCTGTGCCTCTTCTGTTTTTATCAACCATTTTCGTTCAAAATTCATGTTTGTTTTCAATGAAAAGTATTTTTGAGGTAGCTATAAATGGGCAAGGATGGAAAACAAAGTATTTTTCCAAAAATCTGATGTAGTATGTTCTAACTACAATCAGAACATTTCTTTTTCTTCAAGAAGAATATCCAAATCTATAGGTTGGATCCAAGCCTGACAGCATTTTTAGGTCTGAGGCTCTCCAGGCTGTGAAAATCACACCAGTGTGAAATTGAAAGCTGCATCTATGTGGGTAATGAAGGAGTCTCCATTCCTGGGCCATGGGAATTACATCTTGCTAATATCTTTCTTGACCACAGCTTCCTAAATTCTGTGCAATATCAATTTGGACTTCAGGGGATGGATAATGGCGTTGACTCTGGTACTTGCCCACAAGCTCCACTGGCTCTGGCACAGTTTTCTGGGTTTCCCATTTAGGACAATTTTTCTCAGCCAGTTTTTGTGTTTCATCTCTAAGTCCACAGACGTAATAACCACAACCCTGGAAATACCGTCTTCTGCTCCTGCATTTTTTTTTCACTTTATTCAGAGTGTTTGCAATACGTATACGCTTGTTGCATTCTTTTAGCCCAGTATTAAGGGAGGGTGTTTCAGTGGAGTTAAGGAGACAAGGAGCTACAGCAAATGTGGGAGAAGCTCGTGAAAATGTGTCAGACCTCATTCGCAGGTTCCTTTAAATTTCCATTCAGGAAGCTTGGGGGCATTTCCTCCCACAAGTTATAAGCTCTATGGAATCAGGTCCATCTTGCTATGGCAAATGTCACGGCGTTTAGCCATGTGATCAGATGCGTCTGCAGACACGGCATGTCCACGCCTTCTCAGAGAATCTTCCAGAGCCTGTGGACTGCAGGCCTGAGGGTCCACCCTTCTCACAGAACAGCCGACTGGACCCAGCGCTGTTCCTGACCCGAAAGGGACCATCCACAGAAGTTTGTCCTGGGGAAAAAAGGGTGGGCTGGATCGGACCCTCCTCTGGGGGCTGGGAGGGGATGAGACAAAGTCAGCAGCAGGATGGAAACCCGAAGACCTGACGGAATGTAGGTGAATTTTATTCTCCGCTGAACGCTGGAGTGAAATTCCATCTCTACTTCCTGCCCTTTCGGAGACCAGGTCTGTGAAACACCTCTGTGTCCCTGTAACGAATTCCCCTTCCCAACACAGTGGCTTTAATTTACGATCAGTTGCCTGGATCAAAACACAGAGTGAAAAATGACCCCGGAACAGAGCTTTCCCCAGACCAGTCCGGCCAGCCCTGCGTACACCTACTTCCTCTCCTACAGATGCCCTGTCCCTCCCTCCTGCCGTGCTCTACTCACAGTGTGGCGGGCGGGGGTGGGGGGGGGTGCAGAAAAGATAGATGGACACAGCCTGAAACGGATGCAGCCTCAGAGATGGCTGGGAGAGACAAGGGATCCCACAGAGCCAGAAGGCAGAGTGCGGGGAGGGTGAGGCGGGGCGGGGCGGGGAGATGCACCAAGCGGAGAGGACCAGGCCCGCGGAGGTGGACCAGGCTGTGGACAACTCAAGGATGCACACGGGCTGATCCCTGGGATGGCTGATTTGACTGGGCCAAAGGGTTCCCAGGTGAAACATGGTTTCTGGAAGCGCCTGTGAGGGTGTTTTGGATGAGCTGAGCATGAGAATCAGCCAAGTTGGTTTTCCCTTCCCAGGGTGAGCGGGCCCCATCCAACCCATCGAAGGCCCGAACAGAACAAAACGAGGGAGGAAGGAGAAATCTGCACTTTTCGTTGCCTCCTTGAGCTTCTTCTGGTCTTGGGTGGAGGTTTACACCACTGGCTGCCCTGGACTCAGGGGCGGTCTTTGAACTTGGAAGATCTCTGGACTCAGACTGGAACTAAACCAGGGCCTTTCCTGAGTCTCCAGATTGTGGGACTTACAGCCTCCATAATTGCACGAACCAATTCCTCATAATAAATCTCCTCCTATATAGACCCTACCGGGTCTCTTTCTCTGGAAACCCTGACGAGTACAATCCCTTATCTCCTTGTTGGAAATGCCTGCAAGTGAGACAGGAGACACGGAGGACCAAACAGTTGTTTTCTTAAGACTAAGGAGAGCCACCATCCTAAGATTTTGATACATCATTATTACTACTAATTTCTTCCTTTAGCTCATAAGCGATTTTCTAAGGATGGGTTTTGCATTTAACAAAATCCTATTATGGGAAAAAAAGCAGGCTTATACATGAGTCTCTGTACGTGCATAAAGATAAAGACTTGGTCTTTCACCCGATGTTTCCAAACAAGCCTCGTGTACACCCAACGCATGGGGGACTGACCTCAATTTTTCACTTTTCTTCTGTCTTTGTGATGTCTCAGGGACAGGGTATCAAAATGATGGTGGAGTACAAGTCATCTCTGCATGCGTTCCAGGAGAGAAGCACGGTTTCCAGGCTGTGAACATACAGCGTGCTTCACATTCCAAACCGCAGCTGGCAGCTGGGTGTTAATGGACTCTTCCCAGCGGTGCGCCCGGCTAATGGCCTCTTCCTGGCACTCGGTCAAGCATCGCTAATGACCAGCAAGCACCCTGCCCACACCAAAAGTGAGTCTACTTTCGTATTTAAGAGCCAGCCGAAGGTCTCTCCCTTTGGCCACAAGAGCCAGGGGACTTGGATGGACAGCCCAATAGGGAACGATTTTTGAGAGGCAAGATATGCTCAGTGGTCAGAATGACGAGCTTGGGAAAGGATGCAATTCTGAACCAGCAGCGCCTTGTCAGGAAGACATCAAACGGGAAGGGACAAAACGCCTTTCTGTTATGAGCCCATCCATCAGTTGGACGGGGATGTCAATATCAAGTATTTGTGAAACTCCCAGTTACCCTAGGGGATCTGAAATGATGCCTGGCCCTCAGGGCTGGACTTCTGCAGGTGAATGTATTGGAATTAAGAATCTCAAGCTCCCTCAGCTCCCTGCCCCTCATGCACACGGGGTGGGGGGGGGGCGGGAACTCTTTCAAACTAGATCAACTGGGAGGAATTTCTAGGGTTGATGCCCCCCCCTGCCCTGCAGCTGGGGTTCCATGTGGACCCTGCATCCGTGTCCCTTGCACTCACTTTCCCCTCGGCTCTTTCTAGCAGCACTGGAAGTCCTCGAAGCAGACTCACAAGATCACATCCACCTGCCAAGACCAGGGATCCCAAGCCTCATCATTGCTTTGCCAAAAAAGATGAATTGGCATGATTGATGGGTCGCCCCCCCTCTCCCTTTTCTTGGCTACCTCAATCTGAACTCTACCTCAGTCAAGAGTGGGAAGGGTACGGGGGTTGGAGGAGAACAGAGCAAACTTAAAGGGATTAAAAACGACGGTGTCAGTTAAATCAATGGGTCCTTTGCAGCTAAATGAGGTGGGAGGGCAAATACTCTCTGAGGATGTCAGGGATGGTTTTGTTTTCCCCCCAGACTACAAGGAGGTGCGTGAAATGTCGATTTTCATCATCCTGTCCCATTCACTCATGATGTTCTCTGCTTCCCCAATTTACAGATGTCAAGGGACCCAACGGTGAATCAAGAACAGTTTCAGTTTCATACTTTGATTTATTCCTCATCTCCTGATGGGAAAATCCTTGCCTATAATCCTCGATATTTTAATTTGCGTTTATGCAATGGTAAACCAGATTTCAAGGGATAGAGCTATCATCCTTGAGTAGGTCAATCAATCAATCAACAATACAGTCTTCAGGACTAGAAGAAACCTCATCTCATTATCAGCATCATCAGTTGTAAAGTCATCTTTTTTAAAAAAAAAAAATCTTTTGGCCACCCCATGTGGCATGCAGGGTCTTAGTTCCCCGACCAGGGATCGAACCCACGCCCCCTGCACTGGCAGCTCGGAGTCTTAACCGCTGGACCGCCGGGGAAGTCTCTGCAAAGTCTTCATTTTAAAGAGGAGAAAACTGAGGCCTATAAAGAGGTCAGGTGACCTGTCCTGTGCCTCTTAAGTAAAACTGTCAGTGCTCCGGCGTGACCAGGGTGGGCAGCTGCTGGCAGGAGAGATGAGGGCGGAAGGAATGGCCAGGGCTCCTTGGGGCCCCACAACACAGGGCAGCGCCTGACACAGGGACGGCGCCACCAGTCCAGGGAAGAAGGAGGCACAGCGGCCAGTGGTTGGAGGTTTTCACAAAAGCGGTGCTTCCAACGTGAAAGGATGTCTTCTGAGATTGCCATGCCTACCACTTAGGGTTAAAACGTAATAACGGCTACCACCGACGGCAATTTCAAAAACGTCTTTACTAGGAGAAATACGTGATTGCCCTCCCTAATTTTTTTCTAGTTTTGATTTCTTTTCTAGTTTTGATTTTGTTTTTCTAGTTGCTTTATTTACTGCTCTATCACGTCTAAAATTCCGGGAAACCACTGCCTTAAGCTAGAACGAGTCGCTGGAGATTTTAAAATCAGAGAGTAACGTGAACAGAGAAGTAATTTGGGAAAACTCATTGTTCTTCAGTGCATAGTATCAACTTTAGTGGGAAGAAAATGGAGTCAGGAAGCCTGTTTAGAAAACTGCAACACAATCATCACCGAGTGAGAGGAATGAGCTGGGGGTGAAGTGAGGCGGGGACACAGGGGCTGAGACAGAACCAGGCAGAGGAGAGGCAAAGATGACCATGAGACTTCTGGCCCAGCTACCCAAAGGATAACGATTTACACAGGGACCAGGAAAACCTGGAGGACCTGGAAGAAAAATAACCACCTGATTAATTTGGCGATAGCTCTACTTGGTTTGGGGATATGGCAGATGCATGATGGAGATGGCCCAATTGGAATCTGGCGACACAAGACCAAGATTCTGCAGGGAGGCTGAGGGAATCCTGTGGGAAACCCACAAAAATGTGGCATTCACAAGAATGGAAAGAAAATAGACCCACAGAGGACCAAGGGCTGGAGAGAGTAATGCGTCCTTCACAGAGGATTGTGACGGAGACTGATAAAATCAGGAAGAAAGGAGAGTTTTAATACGGAAGGAACAGTGTTCAAGACCTTCCTTCCTTCCTCCCTCCCTCTCTCCTTTCCTCTTTCTTCTTTTCATCCATCCATCCAACTATTTACTGAGCACTTAATATATTCCAGACCCTGAACTTGGCTCCAGACAAGCCAAAGGCTGCAGTCTAGGTACGGAGAAGGCTGAAACAACCAAAGGAAATGATCAGGTTCTAAGGAAGGGTGGGGCACAAGGCCATCAGCCCAGAGTCTCCTAGCTCCCTTTCTGCTTTACTGTGCTTTTTTGCTCATGACCTCTGGCCATGCCCAGAAGTGCTGGTCAGAGTGCTGAGTGGAAATCCACAAAATGTGGACAGCAACACCAAGTGTCAACCCACTTACACTGCAGGGCAGGCTACCATCGCAGCCTACGCTCCAGGCAGAATAAATTCAAGCAAGGACCATCAGGAGCCTTATCCAAGGAGGTAGGCTCAGCGCGGGGCACCTGGCCACAGACCTCTGACAGCACGCTTCCAGTCGGGGCCAGAAGCTGCTGCCCTCTGCACCTGTGCAAAAGCTTTACTTGGTTCTTTAGACAGAAGAAGCGCCTTGGTGGCGAGACACAGAAATTCCTGACTGAAGGGAAGGGATTCCTTTTTAGCTAAACATCAGTCAATGGAAGAAGGCCCCACGATCAGTGCTGTTTGCAGACAACCTTTGCTTTTAATAAATCCGTGGATCCAGAATCACAGTTGAGAAACAGAAACAGAAGTGTGTATGTGTGTGTGTATGTGTGTGTCTACCTATACGCACACACACACACGTTATATACATCTATACACATAGATGCATACACACATTTCAACAAAAATTTAATGAAACACACAAAATGAAAAAACACATAAAATAATTCCAACTGGGGTCAGGTATGAGGAAAACAGATATGGTTCTACTATATAAGGAATAACAGGAGGGGGCCTACATTAAGTTATATTTAATCTCCTCATCTTGGAGACGAGGATGAAGGCCTTATTAAATTCTTTAAGTTGTTACATGTTTTAAGTGATTTCTTCAATTACATTGTAAACAGTAACATTGCATTGATTTTTTTTTTTCCTTTCTGAGAATTTTAACTATTGGATTTAATTATTCCATTTATATCTCACACATATGCCCCAGGCTTCTGAGAAATGAGAGCACTGGTAATAAGTCAAATAAATAAAACACGTTCTCAGATGACTTTACATTAAAATTTGTCCTTAAAAGTTGCTGTTTCCTGTAGGTTCATCCTCTTTAAATAAAGAGCAGTCACTTTTGCTTCTTTCTGACATCTGATCTTTATAGCAAATTATTCTTAAAACTGTGTTGTAAAATTTGCTATATTCAAAGATATGGATGCCTCTTTTGTCTCCTCTCTCTGAGTATCTCGGTCTCCTCTCTCTGTCTGGACCTCCTCTCTCTGACTATCTCGGTTCCCACGTGACTGTAATGCCAGGATGTGGTGTTCAAAGAACCAATGGGGCTTCCCTGGTGGCGCAGTGGTTGAGAGTCCGCCTGCCGATGCAGGGGACGCGGGCCGGGAGGCTCGCACGTGCCGCGGAGCGGCTGGGCCCGTGAGCCATGGCCGCTGAGCCTGCGCGTCCGGAGCCTGTGCCCCGCAACGGGAGAGGCCACGGCAGTGAGAGGCCCGCGGACCGCAAAAAAAAAAAAAAAAAAAAGAACCAATGAAGCCATGAACACAAAGATGAGTCTGAGCTTCCTGTTCCAGGTCATGGAACAGCACGGAGCGGGCCCAGGACTGCACCGGCAGGATCCACGAGCCGACACCCTGCCCTTCCACTCTCTCTCCCTCCCCTCTGTCCTCAGGGCCCCCAGGCTGTTCGTGCAGAAGTGCCACCAAACGGTCCCTCTGCGACCGTGACTCAGGCAGCTCAGCCAGAGCCCTTCCAAGGCTTATGGGTTCAGGCAACTAATGTAGTTCCCACATTTTAAGGAAGAGACATTGATCAAAACGGAGAGAGCTGGGTTTGGACTCAGGCCAGGTGAGGACCCTCATCTTCCTCATCTGACCACACGGTGTCGCTGCCAGGCGAAGCCAGCAAATGGGACCGCACGCTCAGCACTGGCTCTGCCTTAGCTCCTCAGTGATTACTTCGTGAATGAAATCAGTATCTGGAAATTGCATATGTTGAATAAGTGAAAATTCTCAAGTCTCTGTGCATAGTGCAGTGGGACCATTCCATCACTAATGTATAATAATGATAACAGTAAATAACGATAATCAGTAACTAGTTGAGGCCCATCACATGGCAGAATTACTCATGGTCTAGGGGAAGGACACAGATAAGAAAATAGTCAGGATGCATGTGATAAAGGTCACAAGAAAGCTATGCCCAGGGCACCCTGGCAGAAGGGCGGGTGGCATTGGAGCGTCCCAGGAGGGCTTCTTGAATGAGCTGGTGCCCAAGACTACGCACTGATAAGTAAGACTGGGCCGGGCATATGGGTGCATTTTATGAAGCAGCCAGATAGGAGAGGCAAGGCAGTAAAGATCCCCACACGTCTTGCTCAGGGTCTTGAGTTTCATCTTCAAGGTGATGGGTAGCCAGTAAAGGATTCTGAGTTACAGGCTGACATAATCAGATTCATGTTTTAGGAAGATCACTCCGTCAACAGTAGGATTCTTCTACCAAGACGCATTGAAAGGAAGGTGGGGGGCGGTTCACTTGTTAGAAGGTGGCTTTGGCAGTCCGGGCAAGAATGATGGGGACGGAGAGGAAGACAGAGGGGGAGCTACTGAGGAAGTAGGACAGGTCGCACTGGACGATGTATTGGACCATCAGGCGTGCTGAGGGAGAGGATGCACTCTAGGAGGGATCTTTGCAAAATGAGTCGGGAAGACGTATTTTCACCCAGAAGGATGCATGCCTCGCTCTCTGCCTCCAGCACGGCTGCCGTTCCTCTTGACATTCAGTGTAAAAACATTTCATTCTCTGAGTACACGATCATTTCACAGGTCACAGACCATGTGAAAGCCCCCCTTTATCATTCTCTTAATTTCATACCTAAGAAAATATCTCCTCTAGCTTAACGTATATGCTCCATCACTGAGTGTGCATTTTCTCTCTTCCGTGAATTAATGCACAATTTCTGTAGATCTGAGAAAAGATGTATATTCTTACCTTAATTCTGAAGTTTCTTAAGCCACAGTTCCGTCTTGTTTCATGACTCCTTGAATCAATTATACTTTGGTAATCTTTGTATAGAAAGATGACACTGACCTACCCTTACAGGGTGTGCTGTGGTTCTTGGCTATATTTTGAAGGACTTTTTAAAAGGCTGCTTCACTGGTTGTTTTGGCCCCGGTGTCCACGTGGACCACGGTCGCCAGTGGACGCAGAGTGGGGAGCCATGGCTGAAGGCAGAGTTGTCCGGTTCACGTGGAGACGTGGGTCTTCAGACTGTGCCCATCTCCACTCTTGGCAGCTCTGATCACTAAATGCTTCCCGTATTGCTTCACCTCTTACGCAACAAAAGAAACTTCCTTATTTTAAAAAAGCAAATAAACGAAAACACTTGAGACTCACAGCAATATATTCCATGTGGAGTGTCTAGTTTCACTTTCTGGTTGGTGCTTGTTTCTAATGTTCTCTAGAAAACAATGACAGTTCTCAGCACCACACTGTGCAATGCCATTTACTCCAGACAGTTGGTCGCTCTGCCCTGGAGCCCCTGACGTGCGCCTGTTCATGTGAGCTTTTGCTAAGATGTGACGGTCTCCCGCACAGCTCAGCCTTTGGATCTGGAGAAATATGCCCAGAATGCAAACAGGAGTCCAGGAGCTACAGCACTGGGGTCCCTGCCAAAGCCATCTGCCTCCATAGCAGGGGAAGGGTCCCACAGACCCTTTCCAGGCGTGGATATCATTCGTATGACCATTTGTCGCCGTGCTCCGTGGGGCGGTGGGTCAATGACAGCAATGACCCTATTACACAGCCCGTTTAGGCTGTAGGAAATGCAGCAAGGCTAACAGGCAAAGAGTACCATGGAGTTCATTATAATGGTCTATGCCAGCTAAAGTGCAATTTCTAAATATTACAATTGTGCTAGACAATACGTATGCTTATCTAGAAATACCCATTCAACTTGCAGAGGTCGTCATCATCTTTTAAAAAAATGTAAGTTGTGAATTGAAATATTATACCTTACCAAACCCAAAAACAGCCACACGAGGAAGTAAGATATTGAAGCCCGTGAAATCTGGAGTGTGCACAGTCACACAGCGTGACTTATGTTGCCCAAATGGTACATAAGACAGACGTACTCACTTGAGTAGATGATGAGTGGACCAGAGTAGCTCAACATTGAGGATGAGGGTATAGCAAGTTCTACCGTGTGTCTTATTCTAGTTACGTATAACGTACTAAGGTTTTTAGTTATTTTATTTAATTCACTAGTGTGATACTTATACCAAAATCAGGATGTGTATTGATTTTAATATCATCAATGGTAGTTAATCAATATCAGAAACACCTAATTCTTATTTTTTTTAATTTTTTTATTTTTTTCCGGTACGCGGGCCTCACACTGTTGTGGCCTCTCCCGTTGCGGAGCACAGGCTCCGGACGCGCAGGCTCAGCGGCCACGGCTCACGGGCCCAGCCGCTCCGCGGCACGTGGGATCCTCGCGGACCGGGGCACGAACCCGCGTCCCCTGCGTCGGCAGGCGGACTCGCAACCACTGCGCCACCAGGGAAGCCCCCTCTTATTTTTTTTTAAAAGAGTTTATAGCCCATTTCAGTACCTCTGAAGTCATGTACGGTCAATGCCATTACTTGACACCAATGTTTCTGTAGAATGAGAAATGCCATAAAGCAATATTCAGATAATCTAATCTAGCATTTTCCAAAATGTTTACCACCGAATAAGAAACCTTTATGATTCTCTGTAGGAAAAAGGGAGCACTGGTGATTAAATAAGTTTAGAAAGTGCAGCATTTGCTACATCCTAGCTCCCAGACTCAAATGCACTTGAGAAATGAAAGGTTCATGTTTGTTTCACCCAGTACTTTCCCAGCCCATTCTCTTTCCCCACAATCCTGAGCATTAAATGTTCATGAAACCAGACTTCCTTAGAGCATACTTTGGGAAGTGCTATTTTTAAAGGGATTTTATGGCCCAAATCAATTGTGGAGAGTCAAGAATAATTAAAAGTAAATGACACAACTGAGATCTTACTGTCTTTAAGAGGATTAAATCTCTTTCAAACATGGAGGTGTTTGGAATACCTGTTCTTGTACGTGTCTCAGATGCAGGGAAGCCTCCTTGGAGCACTAACAGATCCTCAACAAGCCAGTTAAGAATTTTAAGCAAATAAATGTAACGTCTCAAATGTAACGTCTTTTTTTTTTTTTTTGCAGAAATGTAACGTCTCAAAAATTGTGGGGTCATTTTCTACTTTTTGTTCAAATTTACGCCTATTTCAAAGAATAGGATAACTTGTTATTAAAGGTGCCTTGTGACTAAAAAACTGCAATGTTCTGTATGAAGGTTTATATCATGAAGGAAAAACAAGAGGTATTATGGACTAACAAATATTGGAACTTTTTAAAGTCAGTTTTCAAAAGAGATGTAAAATCTTCTGACTTCTGATAACTTAAAAGGTCCACGTTGCAAAGATGTTGATACGAGTGCTTACCCTTTCCTTTTAAATTCTAGTGGTGATTTTTGTCTTTTTATCACTCAACATCTAGGCAGAACAAATGTATATGAGACAGTATCTCAGTGTCCTCTGATATGTGGGTAACACCCACTTAAATCGGGGGTCATCTCACCTCAACATGTTTCATAAGGAGTTTAGTTTCTTGATAAAAGCAAATCAAAGGGCCTCCTCTTCGTAGGCAAAGTGTCCTTGGTTTTAAAGGATAATAACCACATATGACATGACATAATTGAACCACCTGTTACAAAAATGGGCTTTTCACAACACAGGTGTGAATTCAAAACTGAGCTCGACCATTTTGGAGCTGCGTGGCGTCGTGTGGATAATTATACTTCCTTGGCTTTAGTTTTCTCATCTCTAGAGTAAATAATGTAGTATGTAGCCCACCGGTTCTCGGGGGGAGTGAATGAAAACATTTGTTGAACGCTGGCCCACAGTCCCCGTTCCTCATCTTCTAAAAGGTTTAGAAACATCTAGTGGAAAACGCAGGGAGAGAGGTAGGGGGAAGAGTAGGAAAAAATCACCTATGGTGGTTTTCATTTGTGTTTTTTTTTTATTAATTTTTATTGCAGTATGGTTGCTTTACAATGTTGTGTTAGCCTCCACTGCACAACAAAATAACTCAGCCATACACATACAGATATCCCCTCCCATTCGGACTTCCCTCCCATTTAGGTTACCACAGCGCATTAGGTAGAGTTCCCTGTGCTATTTTCATTTGTTTGTCATTCAAGTACTGAACAGGACAGTCTTCCTGTGTGTTTATCACTGATCCTATTTCTTTCCCCATCGATGGAGGTAAGTGCTATCCTAAGGACTGTGTTTGTGATTTCACTGTCTTTGCAAACAGTCTTCGGAGACTATGCTACGTATCTATCTATATGTCATCTACCCATCTCTCATCTAATCTATCCTACCTGGTTTTGCCCCGTGTACTTTTCAACTCTGAAAAAACGGTATCATACTTATATAGACTTCTGCAACTGGCTTGTATCTACAACTCGTTTGTTTACAGAGGTAGGTGATTCATTTTTATTTCTGAGTAATATCCCCTCACTTGAATATACCACAAAAGTGCAAGGCTATAGACTCAGGAAACGAATGGCTAGGTCAGAGTTATTCACGTGTTCAATTTTATGAGAAAATGCCAAATTATTTTCTAATATGGTGATAACCATTTATACTCCCACTGGCAGAATACAAGCTGATCTTATGGTTTCAAATCTCTTCCAATACTTGGTATCACCAGACTTCTTACTTTTTGTCAATCTAGATGATATAAAATGGTATCACTTTGCAGTTTTACTCCGGATTTCTCAGGTTGCTAATATGGTTTAGCATATTTCTATATGTTTATTAGCCATTAATTTACCTTTTGTGTGAAAGGATTAACCATGTCTTCTGTGCATAGTTCTTTTGAACTTTTTTTTTGCCAAAGATATTTATTTGCAATTCTAATGCTTTCTTGGTTATATGTATGAAAAATATCTTATTCCAGGTCAAAGCTTGTTCTTCCACTATCTTTATGGAAATTTAATTAACAAAAATTTCTAATTTTAATGTTGTTGAACTTATCAACCTTTTATGGCTAATGCTTTTTATTGTCTTGTTTAACAAAAGCTTTCCCTACCCTGAGTTCATAGGGAGGTTCCCCTATACAGACCTTTTAAATCTTTGCCTTAAATATTTAAGCCTATGATCCATGTGGAATGTATTCATTTTTGTATGGTAGGAAGTAGGATCCAATCTCAACTTTTCCATATTAGTCAATAATTGACTCAGCATCACTTACTGAATAGTCAGTACTCTCCAGTTATTTACAACGCCACCTGTATTACGATCAAGAGACCACAAATATGTAATTCTTGTTCTGGGCTCTCAATTCTGTTCCATATTCCATCTGTCTGTTCCTGTACCAACACCATATACTTCTTTGATTACTATAGCTTTATTGTAAGTCCTGATATCAGGTAGAGCATGTGCCTCTTTAATTACTTCTTCATTAGAGTTTTGGCTATGCTTGCCCCTCTACCCTTCCACATGCATTTTAGAATCACTTTGCCAAGTTCCTGTGAAAGTACTGTATGAATTTTGATTTGATTCTCCTTGATCAATCTAGAGAGATCAATCTGCGGAGAACTGATAATGCACGTTCATTGACAGGACGATTAAAAATCATGAATGTAGTATATATCTCCACTTACTTAGTTTCCCCTTAAAAAATTTCCAACAGCTTGTAAAACTTTTTCATGAAGGTCTTCCTTTTTTTGTTCTATATATTTTCTTTATTATTTTAGATTCCACTGTAAATGGTATTGCAGGGGGTGGGGAAGAGGAGAATAGTTTCCAAGGTAGACAATTGTGCCATTTACCAGAAAACAGTATGGTTTCTTCCTTTTCAGTCCTCCTAATTCTCTTTCTTGAATTATTTTCTTGAATTTATTTTTATTGAATTAGTCGATACTTCAAAAGCAATTCTGAGCACTTTTGTCTTGCTGTTGATTTTAAAGGAAACACTTCTAATGTCTCACTATAAAGAATAACAATTGCTATAGGTTTTTGGTAGAGAGCCTTTATCAGTTTAAGGAAGTATATTCTTGTCCTAGTTTCTAAGGGTTCATTTAAAAAAAAAAATACAAGGTGTTGCATGTTACCATTTTTTTCTCTATCTAGTAAGATAATTACGTAGCTTTTAACCTTTTTGTTGTTATTATGGTGATTTATATTTATAAATTTTTAATGGTAAATTACTCTTGCATTCTTAAAATTAACCCAACTGGATCGTGGTTGGATTCAGTTTGCTAGTAATTTTAGTAATTTTAACATCCATATCCACATATGAGATTGGTCAATAATTTTCCTTTCTCATACTGATCTTTTCTAGTTTTAATATCATAATATAAATTATGGGGGGTTCTTTTTTTGATATTTTGTAAGGAAAAATTAAGATTAAAAGAAATATTACGGACTTCCCTGGTGGCGCAATGGTTAAGAATCCACCTGCCAATGCAGGGGACACGGGTGTGATCCCTGGTCCGGGAAGATCCCACATGCCGCAGAGCAACAGAGCCCGCGCATCACAACTACTGAGCCTGCGCTCTAGAGCCCGCGAGCCACAACTACTGAGTCCACGCACCACAACTACTGAGCCCACATGCTGCAACTACTGAAGCCCACGCGCCTACAGCCCATGATCCACAAGAGAAGCCACCGCAATGAGAAGCCCGCGCACCGCAACGAAGAGTAGCCCTCGCTCACCGCGACTAGAGAAAGCCTGCGCGCAGCAATGAAGACCCAACACAGCCAAAAATAAATGAATACATAAATAATAAATTTTTTAAAAAGGAAATCTTACGACTTTAATCCAGAAAAAGCCTTATTATGCTATCTGCCTCTGAAGAACTTCATTGGACCAGATTAATTCATATGGTCTGTAAGTGTTTGGATAAGTTATGACCTCAATAGTAAGTCCTAAGGTGTTCCCCTCTGAATGTACGCGTTGTCTGATCTATCCCATGGTTGATGGGATACTCCTCACCAGTTGAATGAAGAGTAAGAGAAAAGCAAATAAATTTGGCCTGGGCTTTAGGAAGTGTTTTTATAGTATACTCTAAACTCAAATCAGTTTTAAGAGGCATATGATAAAGATGTTAGAATTCACAATATAGGAACTATTAACTGACGGTTGAAGTACAATTTACTGCCCTATTTTGCTAAAGAAACATAGCCTGGAGGAATAATTTCTGGTCTATTTTCTTTGTGCATAGCTCTAAAACAACCCTTCCCCCTACCCCCCGCCAACTCCCTGAACTGAGAATTATACTACAGATTTCCATGGTCAGTTCACGGAAGCAAAACCTCAAACTCAGTAAGATGGAGGGACTTGCCTAAAGGATACTACGGTGCTTTAAAATGAAAACCCACCACACCTGAAGATATCTTGGCGATGTCTATGTGTTTGCTCGCGTGAATACGATCGGTGACCGCTGGGCATCAGGACAAGTTCATCTTTTCATTCACTTATTTATTCTTCATCAACATTTATCAAGTATTCACTATAATCAAGGTATAGAGCTAAGTATTATGTAGGCGACATAAATAAAATATTCCATTAAGTAAGCATTTACTAAGTCCCTTTAAGCACAAGGCACTCTGTTAAGTATTGTGAAAATTATGAAGCTTGGATGCCCTTGGAAACAATATTGTCCTAAACGTGCTCACAATCTAGCATTTTTATTCACAATAAGCAGGCCAAAACTTGTTAAAATGTGCCGAACTATATTTTAGCTAATCTTCTATTTTATTTTGTCTGAGCTGACCTCGTATTGGTAATAAGCTTTTATTGATTCAACTCTGTTTACTGACTCAGCAAATAAATGTGTAATGGTAACCTGTGCAAAACAGACCCCGTCGCTGGGGAAGGTGTTTGACCCTGTGGCACAGGAAGTCTTCTTGCGGCCTGATTTCTCTACTGAGTGAAAGGTAGGAGTTGGAGAGATAGGTGAACTTTAATGAGTTTGGACCTCTATCAGGAAATGACTCCACAAAAGTATGTTTAAGATGTCCCTTCGTTGCCACATCATGCAGAACACGCAAAGTCACCAAAGACAGAGAGCACATCCAAGGGCACACAGGGCTGACAGACACTTGAAGAGGACTTGGGTTATAGCGAGAAGTGCAAGGCCAAGCGAGCAGACGGCAGGCACTTCAGGTTGATACGCAAGGGAGGCAGCCAGCACACACAGGACAATGCGAAAAGGGCAGCTCTCAATAGGAATCAGTTGACGATGACCACCGAAAAGACGCGAAGATAGACAACTACCTTTTACTAGTAACAGAGACTCTGGCATGAGAAAATGACGGATCTCAACTCAGACTCTGGGGACAGGCATTGGGTAAGACACCTAGAAAAGAATCAACAAAACTCGAAGAAGTTTTCATCAATTTCTACCACGAAAGAACTATAATTTTTTTAGCCAAACTCTGCTGGATAGTCCTTACTGTTATGTATGTATGTTTATTCTTAATGTATATAAATAATAAATTATTCTTATCCTCCTGTGTGCAATCATTTTCAGCAAATTATATTTTGGCATTTCAATATCCTTCAATACATGACCTGCTTAAGTTACTGCTACAAGCTGATGCAAGAACCGGATTAGCACCCACCAAACAATTTGATCACAAGTCTGTTAGTCAGAAGAGAGAAAAACCAGGAACGCATCGCCCTTCACAGAAGGTTGCTTAAAGGAGATTTACTTCTGTCTGAGTTAAATGTAGAGGGTCTGCGTTAGCCTTGCATTTTAAGACCAAGATGACAAGGCGATGAAGCATACTGTGAAGAACTATCCTTCCTTGTCTATAACTGAAACCAACGGGTTAATTATTTGATCCAGGATGACAGACCTCAAACACCACGGTAAAGGGTGTTATTTGAGCTCACTGGGTGAGGAAGTGCAAACTCTTTTCTTCCCCCAGCTTTACTGAGATAAAATGGACTCCTTTGAAGGCAGAAAACTGACGTCCAAATTCTTTCATAGGCAATTATTTAACGAAACTACCTAACTGGGAGTTATTTTAAAAGTTGTTTTAGAAACTGAAATTACAATAGTAACGTACTATGGTAAAGAGCCCCCTTGGGTTGGCAGCGTTAGAGCTCCTTCCCCATCCTGGGGCATTCCTGGCAGGCACCTGTCAAAGGGGTTTTATACCAGATCTCCATCCGTGCAAGAACCTAATTAACTAATTTCCAAGGCCAAATCAGATCGCAGAGGGGCAATCAGATTTTCCTCTTCTTGTAAAGAGATATACAAGTAACAAAATGTTAATATTTAGAGCTTCAGAATCAATAAATGCGGGCCTTCTGTGAATGAGGTTTACATGTTTTAGGTCCTTCTAGTGAAGTTGTTTCTGACCGATTAACCAGAGCTTTGCCTCCTCTTCCCTGCCTGGTGCATGTTCAGGAAAGAATGGCCAACTTCAGTACGGGTTTGGAATTTCGGGAGTGTGAAAATTTTCCTCCAAGCCTCTATTCCAAGTTGCAGTGCCACGAGGTTCACAGGATTCAGAGAGCTGAATTTCCCCGTTTAAGCAGACTGTTCTCGTGGGGCTGCATGGCGTTCTAATCCATGCCAGTCACTCTGTGGAACAAGACCGGCTCTACTTCCCACACTCAGAAATGGTCTCACGCCACGCCTTGGTTTCTTTAGTATCATTTACCTTCTCTCTGTGATAATTATGTGGAATTTCCTTCATCACTTCCAATCTAAATCTTTACTTCTGACCGTGAAAAAAATAGCCTCCAAAATTGTATTTTTTATTAGACATTAGAAATTGATCTTTTTCCAAGCCACAAATATGTCAAAAATCAAATGCCTACTAGGGTGATTGATCCAGCTTCTTTTGTGACAATCTCTGCGGTTTACCTGGCAGTGTCCCTTTCTCAGAGGCTGGGATGTTCTTTATCACAGTGGTCAGCTTGTCCCTACTCACATCTCTGGCTCACGGCAGACACTCAGGAAATATACATGGAAAAAACCTCCAGATCGTTACTGTGTGCTGCAGACAGAGGGAATGTCACAGTCTTCCTGTGCTACTTCTATGTGTCGTAAGAAGACATGCCACGCGAAGTCCTCATCATGAGATGCTCCAGAGGCCAATTGCTTAATCTCACATCTGACGGTTTATCAAACATAGAAACTTTATCGTGGATTTACCCCTTCCTTAAAATTACTGAAAGAACTATTTTGCGAAAGAATGCAAATTAAACAGTGTTGATTTCTCTTGGTCAAATTTTTCACTAACAATTTTTCAAAAGAAGCTGGAGGACACATTCTTTGCCTAGTATCCCCAAGGAGATACCCCTGCGCTTCTTTTTTTCTGCATTTGCTATTTCCAGTCTGTTGACATCCTAAGTACATTAGTTCATTTATTCCACAAATCTTTTGTTTTTAATTACTGGAGTAATAGTTGCTTTACAACGTTGTGTTAGTTTCTGCTGTACAGCAAAGTGAATCAGCTCTATGTATACGTATGTCCCCTCTGTTTTGGATTTCCTTCCCATTTAGGTCACGGCAGAGCACTGAGTAGAGTTCCCTGTGCTACACTGTAGGCTCTCATTAGTTACCTATTTTATACATAGTATCAATAGTGTATATATGTCGATCCCCATCTCCCAACCACGAATCTTTGTTGAGCCTTTCAGCATGAAAATGGAACACTCCCTGCCTATGAATCTGAATCTAATTGTATAACAACAAGTACATGTCCAACAAGCTAGGTACAAAACAAAATAAAACATCTGAAAGTGCAACATGTACGTTGCATGACATGAAAATTCTGAAATGTGATCCACTAGGCAGGAAAGCTTTTTGCTCCTTAAAAAAAATTAAAATTATATATATTTTTTCATATATGTATGAAAAGAGGCTGGGCTTATAGTCCTCTCCCTTACTCAAAATTTTTTTTTTTGGTGTTTCTGTTTTAGCAAATATAAGACAGCATGGAATCAAATGAATGTTCTTCACTTTTCCAGCCGTGCTGGCAGAACACTTCTAGAGAGCCTTCTAGACAGTGGTCTTCACAGCTGGTTAGGGAGGCAATTAGGAAAGCGGGTTACACCTAACACACGTGGTCCCAGTGAATGCCTAACGAGGCCCCCAGGGTCCACCCGACCAGCCTTCCAGCCCATCCCCAGGGCAGCCCTGTGGAAATTTGTCTCCGAAGTTTTTTATTTACCTTTGAAAACAGTAAAATGTATCACTGATACATTCCTGTTATCTTCCTTTTTGTCATCTCTGTTACTATTAGAAACTAAGTATAGAAAGTATACTTCTACATTTTTATAAAGTATTCCCAGGGATGAGAAGCTGTGCACTGGAAATTCCAGCTCAAAATATACTTTCCAGGAACTGTCCCCTCTTCACCCCACTCCAAATTCTACTCTTTCTCTACTCTCTGTGCCCTCAGATGGATATTATTCACTTTTAATACCACTTCATGTTGTGATTTGTCGCTCAAGAACTGAGATCATTTCGTGTACATGTCTCCTGAAGCAAATCAAAGGCTTCAGAAAGCCATGGATCTTTTTTTTTTTAATTTATTTTATTTATTTTTGGCCACATTGGGTCTTCGTTGCTGCACGCAGGCTTTCTCTAGTTGCGGTGAGTGGGGGCTACTCTTCTGTGCGGTGCGCGGGCTTCTCATTGCCGTGGCTTCTCTTGTTGCAGAGCACGGGCTCTAGGCATGCAGGCGTCAGTAGTCGTGGCTCCGCTTGTTGCAGAGCACGGGCTCTAGGCATGCAGGCGTCAGTAGTCGTGGCTCGTGGGCTCAGTAGTTGTGGCTCGCGGGCTCTAGAGCGCAGGCTCAGTAGTTGTGGCTCACGGGCTCTAGAGCACAGGCTCAGTAGTTGTGGCGCACGGGCTTAGCTGCTCTGCAGCATGTGGGATCCTCCCGGACCGGGGCTCGAACCCGTGTCCCCTGCATCGGCAGGCGGATTCTTAACCACTGCGCCACCAGGGAAGCCCAAGGCAGGGATCTTGCCGTCCCTTAAAATAAGGCCACACGTCTTCACAGAGCTGATGCCTACCGAAGTTCTCTGTACACAAGCGCCAAATGAGCTCTTTTGGGACGTGGGTTTTCCTGACATGGAAACCCCTCTGAGTCATTCCCTCCAGTCCAGTGGTTCTCAGTTTTGGCTACACATTCAAGCTACCTGGGGAGTTTGAAAGACACCAATGCCTGGGTCCCATCCAAAGGCTGTGAGTTAACTAGTCTGGGTGTGGCCCGGATGCTGGACTTCTCCGGCCCCCCAGGTGTTCCGTCGCCAGCCAAAGCTGAGACTCACGGCGCCAGCTGCGATCTTCCTCAAACTTCCCCCAGAGAGTAACCTGCAAGCTTACTGACTATACAGCTCACCAAGCCTATCCTACCAACTTCATTCAGTGGGTCTGAGATGGAGTTGCCTCACAGACGATCTAACCACCTCCCTGCAGGGATTTTCATCATCAAGGAAGTGGAAGAGGCAGAGGAGATGGCTCACGGCTCCACTGAAAGTAAGGAGGTGCACTACTGCCAACTCTTACCTATCAGTGGCCGGCGAATGCAGACAGGAGATGCGCTAAGATGCCACTTGGGTGGCAGGGCAGGCAGGGAAGGGGAGGACAGCATGGTATTAGTCCAAAGCCAAGTCGCAGCTTTTGGACGCAGGGACATTGGCTGGACATCGGCTGGCAGACGTTCACGTGGTAGCTGTTCTACACCAAGCATCTTGCCCCACATTTTGCTAAGCCTGACACTGTTTGAACGTTGTTACACTTGGAACAGGGAAGTGGTCTCATCAGTCATCTCAGATGCCTGCACCTTCAGGATCCCCTCCAGCCATGGCTGCATTCCAAGGCTCTCCCTAAAGGTCCAGCTGGGTGAGTGGGCAGAGCTACTCTGCAGACTTTGCAGTGAATTTTTGGAAATCACCATCTCTAACGGCTGCTCTATTTGACCTTGTAAAAAGAGGGCTTACATCTGAGTTTAGAGATGATCTCATTTCTTTCTTTAAATCTTCATCAAAGATGATACGTTTTAGTCTGTCCTTTACTTAGAAGCAGAATAAAATCTTACCTAAACGGAGGCACTCATACCTTGAAGGGATCGCAGTTGTGTTGAGATCCCTGGACATGGAACAGAGAAGAACAAACCTGATTCCACATGGAATCCATTCCTTTAGCTCTAACCTTCGTGCTCTGCTGCCTGTGCCGAGTCCCGCTGGCTCTGCGCCTTTTGTAGAAGAATGTTGCCTGTGGACTGAAATATACTGTAGAGCCCATTCTCAAGGCTCTGTCCTTTAACAATGTAACACTTTTCTATTCATAGAGAAATAAAGAGTTGCAGAACAGAGGATAACATTTGTCCTGCTGGAGGGCTGCAGGAACATCGTGACCAGACCTAGCTAAACAGGTGCAAGAAGAATGAATGCCAGCACGAAGTCTACAACAGCCAGTCACACTGTCTCCCCTTTTAGTATAAAAGGAGCCTGAATTCTAACTTGGGCAAGACGGTTCTCTGGGACACGAGCCCACCATCTTTTCAGCCTGCTGGCTTTGCGAATAAGGTCGCTATTCCTTGTCCCAGCGCCGCATCTCTTGATTATTGGCCCAGGGAGCAGCACAGGCTTGGACTCGGACACAGACAGGACCTCGGAGCCACAGGACAGCCCAGGCCCCTGACCTCTAGCCATAGATGTTGGCCACTTCCAGGCAGTCCATGATGACAGAACTTTGGAGGCGCTGACTAAGGAGCCTTCCTGGTGAGCAAAATGCTGAATGCAGCAAGCGTGAGAAGCATATAATGAACGTATCCACGGGACTGTGCAACGCTCACCGCTGGTCTGGAATCGTTTGCGTGGCACTGAAGGTGAACTCCATCCAAGTCCGTGAAGGGTCCCTCTGGCGAGGGCATCCTTGCAGGGTATGGCTCAGTCTGGAAAGCACACTGTGTAGCTCTTTCCTAAAAACCCCCTAAGGCAACTCCACACCTCTGTCAGTAGTCCCCCCACTCGGGTCCTATAAATCATTTCACTTCCCGCAAGGCCCCGAGCCAACTGGCGTAATGACATATCGAACTCCGAGTCCCTTGTGCCCCTGGCTGATTACATATTCACTAGCTTTTAAGAGGCGAGTCCAAGCTATTGAGTACCCTTCAAATTTGAGGCCAATTCCCTCATTAGGGTTTCGTCCTTATTAGAATTTGAATAGCTGGTTGGCACCGTTTCTTCCTCTCCACACTGTTTGCCTAAAGGAGAAAATTCTTGAGCAGTTCCTATGCCTTAATACAGGTAACGTGGAGCAAAATTAATACCGAAGCCTCCGTTTTGTAAATAAAGAAATTATGTCTCCAAAGAATGATGCTCCTTTTCAATATTAAGAGGACATCTGATTTAACAACACATTTCCCAAACCACATAAAGAGAGGCCCTATCTGGACAAACAAGATATTGATTGGAAACAGTCTCTTCCTATAAATGCTCGACTGTATAGGCAACAAGAGGCCACACAAATTCAATGGGCAATTTCAGTGCCTCTCCAGGGCCATGGGAATGTTGGCTTTCGATTTGGCCATGCAGTCGTCCCTGTTTTCACAAAGGGCTGGAAAATTCCAGAAAATTCCAGAATCAGATCTAAGTCATTCCTTCTCTCTCCTGATTACAGAGCCCCCCCCCATGGCTCTCTCCCACGCGAGCTCTCCTACAGACAGGGTAAGAGGTGAACCTGGATGCCCACTGCACAGCAGCTGTGTCCTCCCTGGTGAATTATAACAAATTCTCTGCGTCTCAATTTTCCCAGAAATGCTGTGAGAAAAATGACATATTTTAAATTACCCTGGAGTCCAGAGAGGACAGGGATATATAACTGAAACACAGCATTCTCCTTACTGTTTAGGTTGAACTAAGTTGGCATTATACCAGCATGAGCTCTGTCACACCCCAATTGTTGGCATAGAAATGTCCCAGTGACGTGACGTTTCAGATGCACTGTCTTCTCAATTCGACTGCAGCCACAGATATATTTGAGTGCCTTTTATTTGCCTGCACTGTCCTAGGCTCTGCAGATAGACCTTAAAAGACAGAGTACCGATTAATTTTGACTTCTTCCTGATTTTCAGCTAGGAGATATAAAGCCAACCTTATTCCCTTGATTCACTTTTAGATTCTCATTTGTTTCATTATCTGTGCTGGAGCCAAAATCTACCCTTAAAAACACAAGCAAACAGCAACAGCAAAATCCCTGAAGAGTACCTTACGATATTCGGCTGAAAGGAAATGTTACTCAAATAGGTAGTACCTCATTATTATTAGTTAACATAAACTAAAAAGGTATTTTAGTTAGATTCAGCTGGTCTACTATTAACTAGGATTCAGTACTGATACAGCTTAGAGCAACAGTTCACAAATATTTAGTTTGTCTTAGTTTGTTACCTTCTGTTTAACCTGGTTAGCCATCATTAAAACATTAAAAACACGACTGTTTCTGCTGGCAGATGCCCCAGAAGTCAAGGAGGTGTAGATTCTGGTGTAGACCCAGCCGTGCTACAGACAGCTTCCCTCCGTTATAACTTCCACAAACAAGGCTTTCTTTATTTTAGGCTTGGCCAAAAAGTTTGTCTGCATTTTTCCATAACATCTTACTTTTTGGCCAACGCCAATAAAAATGATGTTAACTCACACTACTGTGTCAACATATTATTGCAAATCTGACTATGGAATATGACCTGATTTATTGGATAAATAAGATGATTTTTAACTCGCTCGTAAAATGCTTGAAGAAAACATGATCACTTCTATTTCCACAATCATTTTACTGATATGATTTTTACATTTAACTTTCCTGGCAAACAGATCAAATATAAACTTTAGGATTGCCTAAAATACCTACCAAAAGTTCTGAATATTTCACTGTATTGGTAATCATTTTTCTGGCTACCTTTCTTCTTACCATCTCTTATTGGAATGATAAATAGGGTACAGACTTAGCCACATGGTATCGTATAACTGATGCAGTGAAATGGTTAGGGGTTGAGGGTTCTGCAATCAGTCGGTATGTTTGATTCTGAGGCTCTAAACTTGTCAGCTACATGACCTCAAGCAAGTAACTTAATCTCCTTCAGCCTCAGCATCTTCTTCTAAAAAGCAGACAAAATGGTAGCACCTACCTCAGAAGGATAACGAGAGGGTTAAAGGACAGAGCAGGTAAAATGCTTGGTGCAATGCTTGTCACGCAGTAAGCCTGGGATAAATATGAGCAGTTAACGTGAAGCAGCTAGTTTATATATAGTTCAACACTAAATCTTCCATTGATCGAATTAGAGGAGTTTTTGTTTGTCTATTTGCGCCCATGTTAATGGTACAGAGCTACGATCAGGAGAGCTGGCATACTGTAGAAGCCACTGAATTGAGTCCAAAGACTTTATGCACTGATCCTGTAACTTATTAACTCTGAAACTATGTGCAGGTCATTCATGTCCCTGGGCCTTTGTTCCCTGCACAACGGGGCCATAATTCATAGAGAAGTTTGTGATGAAGATGAAATAAAGCAAGCATATGCAGAAATATTTTGGAACTTGTACAGCAAGCACCTAAGAGATGTAAGTTATTATTAACGGATGTTTTAAATAAAATGTAGCAATGATGAATTGGCGGTGATAATTATTTAGTGCTTACCATGAGGCAAACATAGTGCTAAGCACTGTAGATGCATCATCGCCTGTCTCTAAGTGTAATCGGAGACCATACAAAGGGAATTTCGCAGTTTTGCAATCTATAAATAGCTGAATTGCAGATTTTAACCTCTCTCCTTTTACTTCAGTATTATTATTTTTTAAATCAAGGTCTGATCCATTCCACTGTAGTTTTGGGAAATGCCCTTGGCCTTCTGTCACTGTGCTATTACCTCTAGCTCTGTAATGGACCATTTTACAATGTATATAAGAAGTAGTACTTACATATGTGAGAAGTAGTACCACAAATGCATTTATTGCCTTAATCTTGTTGCCTACACTGAGATGTTTTTAATAGCTTCTTTGTACGTGAACTGAATACTTTCTTTGCTTTTTAAAATTACTTTACATATCCTTTCCAATTGCAGGAAGCTGAGGTGCTTATAGCTGGTTCAAAGTCTAGACTATCAATTTGCTAAATTTAAGGTCAAATTATGTTTTTTGTAGACATCAGAATATGTAATAACTCTCACCATAAAACAGAAAGAGTTGAGGTGCATTTGTTATATTTACCCTAATGTTCCAAAAGGGCCACCACCTACATTTATAAGTTGTATTTTGTACAGTTGTAGAAGTGCCATTCACACTGTAATGATTATTTATTTATTATGACAGATATTAGTATATTTTTCTAACAAAATCAGTATTTTACTATAATTTTCTAATTGATGACAAGTGTATTCAAAAGTGGAATCTACTTCTTCATTTACAGGAAGGCGCTTTTATGGGCTGTACCTCTAAAATATGTATATTTATAGATCATATATTTATATATAATCAAAATAAAATATTTATAAGTATATCTATAAAGTTATATTCATAACTATTCTCGATTTAAACCCTCAATGATGTAATCCTCATTATCAGTTTTAAGCTGTTCTTTTACTATTTCTATTGATTTTTGATCATCTCTTCTGTATTCCATAACAAAGGTTATTGAAGGTCAAGGAGCTGTGTTTTAGATGTGACATCAAACTGCAAGTTTACCCAGGCAGAGTAGATTAGACTTGACATCACTGTCATGATCAGTCATTACTTTGGCAAAATCACTACCAGGATAGCACAGATATCTCAGTCCGTGGAGACCCAGTCCAGTTGATAGGTCCACAGGCAGATCACTTTTACCTTCACCTTTTAGCTGCTATCTCGGAATCAACAGCAGCCATGACAGAGATGTACCAAAACTTCATGAAAAACACATCAGGAAAATCAAGGCCTGATATCGTCAATTAGGCAAGACCTTTGATTTCCAGGAAAACACTTTATTTGGCCAGCGTAGACGCTTTTAGGTTGGGCATTGATTTTTTCTGACAGTCTCAGGATTCTTAGGACCACCAAAAAATTAGGCAGAGCTTTAGTGAAAATTCCTTACTGTACTTTTAATTAGGGATCTTAGTCACAAAACTTCATTTGTAAAAATCTGGCTGAAGCCCGTGTTTTTGTATTGGACAGATTCCATTTCAAAGTTCAAAATATAAAGCTCATAAGGAGCTTACTCTCTCTATTCATTTCATTACATTAAAATTATCACAAAGTGAATGCTTTCTGTCCATAAAGTAACAAAAATCCAATTTTTGCAAGCAGCTCATTAACGGTTGCTGTGGGTAGGGATACTCCTCACTAAATACTATTAATACACTAGCAACCCATTGCCTACTATGAAGGTATGTGGATACAGCCCTTTAAAGAATCACGGAGCAAAAGAAATTCAGACTATAAATGTATGAAAATGACTGAAACAGTGAGTAAACTAAATCATCAAGAGTTGTGGCAACCTTAAACTTTATCACCCCAAACATCAGTAGCACTGTCATGGCAACTAAAAAGCAAGGTCAGCTACCAAGTCGAGGGTTCTTCCTACTGACATCCATAACTACCGGATTACAGAAGAGGAATATGGACGGTTTTTCCCTCCACACGTCTTCTCTGCAGTCAGGGTTGCGTTACTAGGCACTTATCTTGCATCCGTCAGTCATCCCGGGAATGGCTGTGGGCAAGCAGACCAGAAGCCTTCCACTGACCCTGCTCGGGACAGGTTCTCTGCCAAATCCTCGTGTAATGTCCAACCACATCTACTGTGTACACCCCTGGGAAGCACGGAAGAAAGAGGGGGCCACCCTTCTCTCTTTCCCCTTTATGCTGCCTTAAATATCCTAACACCTTCTCCCTCTTTCCAATCCATTCTTTTTTTTTTTTACACCCCCTAACACCTTCTCACCCCATTTCTCTTTTCAGCCCTCATTATCTTTTGACATTCCAAGTATTGAACTTGTTTGTGTATTGTCTCTCCTTCCTCACTGGATTGTAAGCTTCATGAGGGCAGGAATTTTTCTTGCACTTTGTCATTGCTTTACCTCCAATGTTACCCATTGTAAAGTAGGGACACAATAAATATATGTTGGAAGAATGAAATAATTACATGAGATCAAAGAAACTTTATAATTCTGTGGTTTCTTCGAATCCACATATGGACTTACATGTCAGCCTTTTTCAGTTGCTACTTAGTTTTCTTTTTTGTTTTTGACCTTTTTAACATCTTTATTGGAGTATAATTGCTTTACAATGGTGTGTTAGTTTCTGCTTTACAACAAAGTGAATCAGTTATACGTATACATATATCCCCATATCCCCTCCCTCTTGCGTCTCCCTCCCACCCTCCCTATCCCACCCCCCTAGGTGGTCACAA
>NC_041228.1:77180492-77182558 GCF_002837175.3 Physeter macrocephalus
TATATGTGTTAGCATACGGTATTTGTTTTTCTTCTTCTGACTTACTTCACTCTGTATGACAGACAATCCATTCTTATTCTTTTAACAGAAATCTAGACATTAGCACTGTTTTATTTTTTTCTGATTCTTTTATTCAACAAATTCAATTGTTTCCTAATTTTTTTCAACAGGTAAATTACATAAGTAAATTATGTCTTTATCCGCCTATGACATTTGCTCTTGCAAACCCATAATCTGGTTGAGATTTTTAAGGTTGTAAGAAAATAATGCAATGTTTTTAAGACACCCAATTATGAGCTTTGAAAACACAAATTTAAAATCCTCAGTGAAAGCACAACCATACATTCATGTGAAGGTTAATATACCTACTACAAAGGAGTTGGGGGAAACTGCCTCTTATTAAGAGATCACCATGTATCGGGCACAGTTCTCTCTGGAACAAGTGGCTGCTCTCCCTCCCTCCCCCACTGCTTCCCTGACAGCTCAGATGACAGCAGAAAGATACTGCCCTCAGCTCCGAGAAACAGAAAAGAGAAACTCTCCAAAAGGGTCTGGACAAGCTTGGGCTGCATCCCTTGGTGCCATAAAGCAGCAGATGGTAAGCTAACTGCTTGGCTGACACACCTGGAGAGATTTATAAAACCACAGATTCCTAAGCCACATGGCCAGAGATTCTGATCCTGCAGGTTTGGGGGTGTGGCCAGCTTTAGTACTGGTAAACATAAAAAGACCTCAAAATGGTTTTGACAGGTAGCCTCATTTACAGACCATGCCCAGTATCTTAAACAGTAGTCTCCTAATATTTCTTTGTATACTCAAAAGGATTTTGAAGACCAGATACCTCCTCTGACATTTAAAAGTGAAAATCTGAAATTTTTCATTGTAAGCTTTAAAACTTGTAAAAAGAAGTAAAACTGATGCCATTTTAAATGTTAACTGTTATATCACCCTTTAAAATATTTGCAATGGAATCTAAGTATCTGAGCAATTTGATAGCCAAAACTGTCCATTTAAAAAATACGTGAAAAATATGGAAACACAAAAAACCCTTCCAAGTGGCCAAAGCAATCTTGAGAAAGAAGGACAAAGCTAGAAGCATCACGATGCCTGATTTCAAACTACATTACAAAGCAATCGTAATCGAAACATTGGTACTGGCATGAAAACAGACACATAGATCAATGGAACAGAACAGACAGCCCAGAAAAAAAACCACACTTATATGGTTAATTAATTTAGGACAAAAGAGCCAAAAATACACAATGGGGAAAAAGGACTGTCTTTTCAATAAATGGTGTTGGACAGACACATGGAAAAGAATGAAACTGGACCCCTATCTTATGCCATACACAAAAGTTAATGCAAAACATATTAAAAATTTGAACATAACACCTAACACCATAAAACTCCTAGAAGAATATTTAGGCAGTAAGTTCACTGTCATTGATCTAGGCAATGATTTTTTGACTTGACACCAAAAGCAAAGGCAAAAAAAACCAAACAGGACTACATCAAACTGAAAAGCTTCCACACAGCAAAAGAAACCATCAACAAAATGAAAAGGAAACCTACCATGGGAGAAAATATTTTGCAAATCATATATCTGGTAAGGGGTTAATATCCAAAATACGTAAAGAACTCATACAACGCCATAGCATAAAAACAAATAATCCGATTTTAAAATGGGCAAAAGATCTGAATAGACATTTTTTCCAAAGAAGACATACAAAACGCAATTCTTTTTGACTGTGGTGGAAGTAGGCAAGAAACTTTAATTCAATTTTAAGTGCTGAATACTTAAATGAATTGAGCTTATGAATGGAATCTTGTGATTGGAAATGCCAGCAGGTCAGTTAAGTAGTTTTATAGGATTTCTGTGAATTAAAACATACCTCCAAGTACTGTAATAAATATTCACTTTATAGGACGAAAAACATTGTTGAATTAATTGTCTTTCTTTTAAATTAGTCTGCAGTAGATAATTTCATTAGATTTTACAAAACCTACTACACATTTTTGAAAGCACAATTCTTAATACAGATTTGATGGGGAAGCCTTTATCATCC
>NC_041228.1:77184067-77185777 GCF_002837175.3 Physeter macrocephalus
TTCTTTTTGACTGTGGTGGAAGTAGGCAAGAAACTTTAATTCAATTTTAAGTGCTGAATACTTAAATGAATTGAGCTTATGAATGGAATCTTGTGATTGGAAATGCCAGCAGGTCAGTTAAGTAGTTTTATAGGATTTCTGTGAATTAAAACATACCTCCAAGTACTGTAATAAATATTCACTTTATAGGACGAAAAACATTGTTGAATTAATTGTCTTTCTTTTAAATTAGTCTGCAGTAGATAATTTCATTAGATTTTACAAAACCTACTACACATTTTTGAAAGCACAATTCTTAATACAGATTTGATGGGGAAGCCTTTATCATCCCTTTTTCTTGACCCAAATAAAACTCTTTGGAGATTAAAAAAAAAAAAAAAAAGAAGACATACAGATGGCCAACAGGTACATGAAAAGATGCTCAGCATCACTAATCCTCAGGGAAATGCAAATCAAAACCACAATGAGATCTCATCTCACACCTGTTAGAATGGCTATCATCAAAAAGACAAGAAATAACAAGTGTTGGTGAGGATGTGGAGAAAAAGGAAAATTTCTGTACTGTTAGTGGGAGCTTTAACTGGTGCAGCCACTATAGAAAACAGTATGATGGTTCCCCCCAAAATTAAAAATAGAACTGCCATGTGATCCAGCAATTCCACTTCTGGGTATTTATCTGAAGAAAAGGAAAACACTAACTCGAAAAGATATCTGCACCGCCATGTTCACTGCAGCATTATTTACAATAGCCAAGACATGGAAGCAACTCAAGTGTCCATCAATAAATGGATGGATAAAGAAAACATGGTATATACACATACAGTGAAATATCAATCAGCCATAAAAAGAAGGAAATCTTGCCATTTGCATCAACGTGGATGGACGTGAGGGCATTATGCTAAGTAAAATAAGTCAGACAGAGAAAGACAAATATCATATCATCTCACGTATATGTGGAATCTAAAAACAAAAACTAAAAACAAAGCAAAACAAAAACACACAAACTCATAGATATAGAGAACAGATTGGTGAAATAGGTGAAGGGTACAAAACTTCAAAAGGTAAAACTTCCATTTATAAAACAAATAAGTCCTGGGATGTAATGTACAGTACAGTATTGGGATTAGTAATACTGGATTGTATTGGGACCGGTAACACTGCATCGTACCGGGACCGGTAATGTTGCATCGTATTGGGACTGGTAACGCTGCTTCGTACTGGGACTGGTAACGTCACATAGTATTGGGATTAGTTAACACTCTTTTGTATATTTGAAAGCCGTTAAGAGAATAAATCTTGAAAGTTCTCATCACAAGAAAAACAAAATTTGTAACTGTGGTGTTCAGTTGATATACAAATATCAAATCATTTTCTTGTACACTTGAAACTAATATAATGTATCAATTATATCTCAATAAAAAATGTAAACATTTTACATATTTTTCACATAAACAACTAAACATTTTTTTCTCTAATTCCTTGTACTCTATGAATTTCTAATCTCCATTTCACTTCCCTTATTGTACTTTAGACTAATATATGTTTATTTTGAAAATTTAATTGATCACGCTATTAGACTTTCTTGACACAAATATTATGCATTTAAATGAAATGTTTAAAAGACTGATATAGGGCTTCCCGGGTGGCGCGGTGGTTGAGAGTCCGCCTGCCGACGCGGGGGACGCGGGTTCGCGCCCCGGTCCGGGAAGA
>NC_041228.1:77186005-77190856 GCF_002837175.3 Physeter macrocephalus
CAGCGGTGAGAGGCCCGCGTACCGGAAAAAAATAAAATAAAATAAAAAAGACTGATATAACCGTAGATCTCTAAAGTGTTATAAAAACCTTTTTTCACATTCATTACATTATGAAATGCGATGCCTGCCTGCCTCGCTTGTGAGGTTCTTTAAGCGGTTCGGCACTGAGACTCTACACAGAACCCAAGTCCTTCCTCAAGGAGGGAGGTTTTCCCTGAAGCCTCCAGAGAGAGTGGATCAGCACCTCTCAGTCATCAGGGGTTCTGGGGAGCTGACTAAAAATATCCCACAGCATCTGCGGGGCTGAATGACAAGTCATTGCAGTGGCTGCTGGGGGCACCAAACTGTCAGTCTGCAAGACAACCGGACCACTCCGGCTGGATTAGGGAAACGCTCTCTGAGACATCAGGAAATCCGACCTGGCATTTAGTTACTCTACAGATCCTGAAGGCAGGTGAGCGCTGCAAGGTGTCCAGGGCACAGGCTCAGAGGCAGCCGAGAGGGGTACCTCACCAGGGGGCCTTGTGACCTGGGCTAAACGCCAGGGGAGGGGAGGGGGGGACGAGGACACAGGCCGGCAAGGAGCTGATGGAGGCCTCACGCTCTCAGCCCCGGTGGCCGCTCTCCGGACCAGAAGCACAGCGTGTGTCCCTCGGCTGTCTCACACCCAGAGTTCCCAGCGCCCGCAGGGGACATTTTCAGCAGCAGCCCTGGTGGCCTAAGGGGGCCTCCTGCCCTGTGGCTGCTAAGAAAATCACAGGGACGCTCCAGTCTTCCCGTGGGGCTCCTTGGGCTCTGCCTCCTCCAGCCCAGGGACTTCCGCAGACCAGCGGCCACTGCAGGAGGGGACCCCAGCAGCGTGCTCCTGGGAAGAGGGGGGTCAGGAAGGGGAGCATGGGCGCTGGACCCCAGGATGCGGTGAAGGCACCTGCAGGGGGACCCAGTGAGGGAACCAGGCCAGAGGCGGGGCAGAGTTCCGGACATAGAGGGACAGGCGCGTGGGGACTGTCCCAAGGGTTCTGCGTGCAGAAAGGGATGAAGTGCGTGTGCGCTCGGAGGAGGGACCCAGGGAGGGGGGATGGGAGTCGGCCACGAAGAAACCACAGGAAAGACAAGAAAGGGCAGAGAAGACAGAGGTTAAAAGGGCATCCGTGAGATTCATCACCGTAGAATGGCTGGAGTTAAAACGAGGAGTCTGTTTCTGTTTTGTAAACAAGGTCGTCGGGCTTGGCATATACACGCTGCTATGTTTAAAACGGGTAACCAACAAGGACCTACTGTAGAGCACAGGGGGTATTATGTAACAACCTAAATGGGAAAAGAACTCGGAAAAGAATAGGTACTCCTACATGTACAGCTGAATCACTTCGCTGTACACCTGAATCTAACAACGTTGTTAATCAACTATGCTCCGATATAAAATAAAAAGTTTAAAAAGACAGAGAGAGGAGCATAAATAAATCAAGGTATCTGTCTCAGGCAGCAGTGCGACGGCTGACGGGGAAACGGGAGAGCAGCTCTCAGCCAGCCGAGCCTGTCCAGGCTTTTCACCCCAAGACCTCTGCACAGTCTCCTTGGACAGGTCGCTTCAACGTCACTGCATCCCTTCGCATTCCGAGGGGACAGGACGGGAAGGATGGAGCGAGGAGAGTCTAGGAGGGCCTCCGCGGTGCTCTGAGCCCCCCTCCACCAGCCACGCGGTGATGTTCACCCACGAAACGGGGACCTGACCCTCCCAGCGCCGCCCCGCAGCCCGTCTCCAACGCCGCGCCCGCACCGGGGCACCAGCCCAGCTGTGGACTGGCTTTTCCTCCGTGGAGGCTTGTTATCCTCACTTGCTCTCACCATGCGCCCCCAACCCTGGAGCCCCCACGAGTCTAACCAGAACAAAGGCTCCATTAAGATGAATGACGTACTTGCTGCATGTTCCCTTTTGTACAGTGTACTTGCACAGTACCAGCTATTATGTTGTTATATAGCTGGTAACAGAAAAATCTAGAATTCACCCCCCCCAAGGTCTGCCCCAATAACCCAAGAGTCCCCAATTATTTACATGGCTGTCTATTTCAGATCAACTTTGATCCAGTGTGAAAAACTTTGGATTTTCCTTTCTGTGCCTAAATGCACAAAAATATATATAAATGTTAGAAAAACAAAGCATATACATTTATTTTAAATAATTGACAGAACTACAAATCATTCGAAATTGCCCACATTTTGATACACAGGCATCAAATTCACCACTTTTTAATAGTTTGATTTAAGAAACACCTCCTAACTTAACTTGGTGGGTTTATGTTGCAAATCACATCTGACCATAATTCGGCGTGGAATGGACAGCACAGGGAGGTCAACAAAGAAGTTAAGGAGCTCTGCAAGAATCATATTTTAAAAAAACCTGGCAATGGAAGCATGGTCTAATCCTAAGTGTCATAGTGTATGTTTACATAATGGTTGAGTGACTTATTGGTCTTGATTTACTTGGACACTAAGCCTTTTAATGGGTGCTCCTGCAAAGAGGCAGATCCATAGAGAGCAGGTCATGGTCTGCAGTGAAAGGCCGGTTCTGGGCAATTGAAGGTCTAAAGGTCTAATGGCAGAGATCTGGTTTCAAATAAAACCTAAGGAACTGAATCAGAATGTATAACCTGAACAAATATCATCAACTATAGAAATTTGGCCACCATACCATCCTGTCTGTAAGCTGCGTTCCAGGATGGTCACAGGATGTGGGGGAGGGGAGGAGTAGTCCCAGCAGAGAGCAAAGCCAACAGGCCCTGGGGTGGCAGAAGGAGGGGGTCGAGGGTCTTCGCAAATGCTCAGTGTATGGAAGACTCTTAGGAACTCGTGAGACAGGACACAGACAGACTCCTTGAAAGCCCACCTCTCCACCCAGGCTTTAAAGGAGGATGGAAGGGGATCTGCCCACAGAGCCATTGACTGAGGCAAACTCGATTACAAATGAAGACTAGAGAAATCCTCCTCATTTAGTTCCACGGGGCTTTTGAAGGGCCAGACATTTACCTAACAGCAGTGTTCCATTTTATACACACCAGTGTATATGTGTCAATCCCAATCTCCCCGTTCATCCCACCACCACACCCTCGCCACTTTCCCCCCTGGGTGTCCATACATTTGTTCTCTACATCTGTGTCTCAATTTCTGCCCTGCAAACTGGTTCATCTGTAGCATTTTTCTAGATTCCACATATATGCGTGAATATACGATATTTGTTTTTCTCTTTCTGACTTACTTCACTCTGTATAACAGTCTCTAGATCCATCCACGTCTCTACAAATGACCCAATTTCATTCCTTTTTATGGCTGAGTAATATTCCATTGTATATATGTACCACATCTTCTTTATCCTTTCGTCTGTCAATGTGCATTTAGGTTGCTTCCATGACCTGGCTATTGTAAACAGTGCTGAAATGAACATTGGGGTGCATGTGTCTTTTTGAATTATGGTTTTCTCTGGGTATATGCCACATCCTCTCCAGCATTTATTGTTTCTATATTTTCTGATGATGCCCATTCTAACTGGTGTAAGGTGATACCTCATTGTAGTTTTGATTTGCATTTCTCTAATAATTAGTGATGTTGAGCAGCTTTCCATGTGACTCTTGGCCATCTGTATATCTTCTCTGGAGAAATGTCTACGTCTTATGCTCCCAGCACCACTTATTGAAGAGGCTGTCTTTTCTCCATTGTATATCCTTGCCTCCTTGGTCATAGATCATTTGACCATAGGTGTGTGGGTTTATCTATGGGCTTTCTATCTTGTTCCATTGATCTACATTTCTGTTTTTGTGCCAGTACCATACTGTCTTGATTACTGCATCAGTGTCTTATAGTTTTCTGCATACAGGTCTTTTGTCCCCCTAGGTAGGTTTATTCCTAGGTATTTTATTCTTCTTGTTGCAATGGTAAATGGGAGTGTATCCTTAATTTCTCTTTCAGATTTTTTGTCATTAGTGTATAGGAATGCAAGAGATTTCTGTGCTTAATTTTGTATCCTGCAACTTTACCAAATTCAGTGATTAGCTTTCGTACTTTTCTGGTGGCATCTTTAGGATTCTCTATGTATAGTATCATGTCATCTGCAAACAGTGACAGCTTTACTTCTTCTTTTCCAATTTGGATTCCTTTTATTTCTTTTTCTTCTCTGATTGCCATGGCTAGGACTTCCAAAACTATGTTGAATAATAGTGGTGAGTGTGGATATCCTTATTTTGTTCCTGATCTTAGAGGAAATGCTTCCAGTTTTTCTCCACTGAGAATGATGTTTGCTGTGGGTTTGTCGTATATGGCCTTTATTATGTTGAGGTAGGTTCCCTCTATGCCCACTTTCTGGACAGTTTTTATCATAAATGGGTGTTGAAGTTTGTCAAAAGCTTTTTCTGCATCTATTGAGATGATCTTATGGTTTTTATTCTTCAATTTGTTAATATGGTGTATCACATTGATTGATTTGCATATATTAAAGAATCCTTGCATCCCTGGGATAAATCCCACTTGATCATGGTGTATGAGACTTTTAATGTGTTGTTGGATTCTGTTTGCTAGTATTTTGTTGAGATTTTTGCATCTATATTCATCAGTGATATTGGTCTTTAATTTTCTTTTTTTGTAGTATCTTTGTATGGTTTTAGTATCAGGGTGATGGTGGCCTCATAGAATGAGTTTGGGAGTTTTCCTTCCTCTGCAATTTTTTGGAAGAGTTTGAGAAGGATTGGTGTTAGCTCTTCTCTAAATGTTTGATAGAATTCACCTGGGAAGCCATCTGGTCCTGGACTTTTGTTTGCTGGAAGATTTTTAATCACAGTTTCAATTTCATTACTTGTGATTGGT
>NC_041228.1:77191755-77208636 GCF_002837175.3 Physeter macrocephalus
ATGAGTCTGGCTAATGGTTTATCAATTTTGTTTATCTTCTCAAAGAACCAGCTTTTAGTTTTATTGATCTTTGCTATTGTTTTCTTTCTTTCTATTTTGTTTATTTTTGCTCTGATCTTTATGATTTCTTTCCTACTACTAACTTTGGGTTTTGTTTGTTCTTTCTCTAGTTCCTTTATGTGTAAGGTTAGATTATTTGGGATTTTTCTTGTTCTTGAGGTAGGCTTTTATTGCTATAAACTTCCCTATTAGAACTGCTTTTGTTGCATCCCATAGGTTTTGGATCTTCGTGTTTTTGTTGTAATTTGTCTCTAGGTATTTTTTGATTTCCTCTTTGATTTCTTCAGTGATCTCTTGGTTATTAATTAACATATTGTTTAGCCTCCGTGTGTTTGTGTCTTTACGTTTTTTTTCCCTGTAAATGATTTCTAATCTCATAGTGTTGTGGTCAGAAAAGATGCTTGATATGATTTCAATTTTCTTAAATTTACTGAGGGTTGAATTGTGACCCAAGATATGATCTATCCTGGAGAATATTCCGTGCATACTTGAGAAGAAAGTGTAATCTGCTGTTTTTGGATGGAATGTCCTATGGTCTTTTCCTTCTCTGTGTTTCCTGCCTAGAGAAGTTCCTTTAGCATTTGTTGTAGAGCTGGTTTGGTGGTGCTGAATTCTGTTAGCTTTCGCTTGTCTGTAAAGCTTTTGATTTCTCCATCAAATCTGAATGAGATCTTTGCTGGGTAGAGTAATGTTGGTTGTACGTTTTTGCCTTTCATCACTTTAAGTATATCATGCCACTCCCTTCTGGCTTGTAGAGTTTCTGCTGAGAAATCAGCTGTTAACCTTATGGGAGTTCCCTTGTATGTTATTTGTCATTTTCCCCTTACTGCTTTCAATAAATTTTCGTTGTCTTTAATTTTTGCCAATTTGATTACTATGTGTCTCGGCATGTTTCTCCTTGGGTTTATCCTGTATGGGACTCTCTGTGCTTCCTGGACTTGGGTGGCTATTTCCTTTCCCATGTTAGGGAGGTTTTCGACTATAATCTCTTCAAATATTTTCTCGGGTCCTTTCTCTCTCTCTTCTCCTTCTGGAAACCCCTATAATATGAATGTTGTTGCGTTTAATGTTGTCCCAGAGGTCTCTTAGGCTGTCTTCATTTCTTTTCATTCTTTTTTCTTTATTCTCTTCTGCAGCAGTGAATTCCACCAATCTGTCTTCCAGATCACTTATCCGTTCTTCTGCCTCAGTTATTCTGCTACTGAGTCCTTCCAGTGTATTTTTCATTTCAGTTATTGTATTGTTCATCTCTGTTTGTTCTTTAATTCTTCTAGATCTTTGTTAAACATTTCTTTCATCTTCTCGATCTTTGCCTCCATTCTTTTTCCGAGCTCCTGGATCATCTTCACTATCATTATTCTGAATTCTTTTTCTGGAAGGTTGCCTATTTCCACTTCATTTAGTTGTTTTTCTTGGGTTTTATCTTGTTCCTTCATTTGGTACATAGCCTTCTGCCTTTTCATCTTGTCTATCTTTCTATGAATGTGGTTTCTGTTTCACAGGCTGCAGGATTGTAGTTCTTCTGGCTTCTTCTCAGCTTAAATTAATTCCCAGACTGTCCTCCCCTTTTTGTCCTCTCTCTCTTCCTCTTTCTCTCATTCTTTCTTTCTTCTCTCAATTGATAATGAGTGGAGGAATAGAGAAAATGGAATTGATCTGCTAGTGTTGGAGGGTCTCCTGCAGAGGCGGGGGGGTGGCTGTGGCTCACCATAAGGACATGGACACTGGCAGCAGAAGTTCTCGGAAGTATTCCTTGGCGTGAGCCTTTCCAGAGTCCGCCAATAAAGCGCTATCTTTCCCAGATGATGCTAGCCCCTTTTTCTAGGTATATATCTAGATATGCTCATTCTTGGGGAAAAAAAAACCAAAACTGAAATAAACTAAGGTGAACAGGGGTCACAATTCCATTGAAAGCGCAATTAACTCATGAGTTTAGGAGTCGGGGACCTGGTAGAGCAGAGAGAGAGTAGCTTAAGACTTTGATCCCATGTATCTAAACTGTATATGGAATTATAACTGAGTGTTTAGATTTCTGGTTCCCAATCAAGATCACAGAAGAGATTTGTGTAACCTATCACCAAGCATAGAGCTGGTACTCCCTATACATAAGTCGAATCATGATTCCTTCTAGTGTATTTTTCATTTCAGTTATTGTATTGTTCATCTCTGTTTGTTTGTTCTTTAATTCTTCTAGGTGTTTGTTATTCAATTCTTCTCGGTCTTTGTTAAACATTTCTTGCATCTTCTCGATCTTTGCCTCCATTCTTTTTCCGAGCTCCTGGATCATCTTCACTATCATTATTCTGAATTCTTTTTCTGGAAGGTTGCCTATTTCCACTTCATTTAGTTGTTTTTCTTGGGTTTTATCTTGTTCCTTCATTTGGTACATAGCCTTCTGCCTTTTCATCTTGTCTATCTTTCTATGAATGTGGTTTCTGTTTCACAGGCTGCAGGATTGTAGTTCTTCTGGCTTCTTCTCAGCTTAAATTAATTCCCAGACTGTCCTCCCCTTTTTGTCCTCTCTCTCTTCCTCTTTCTCTCATTCTTTCTTTCTTCTCTCAATTGATAATGAGTGGAGGAATAGAGAAAATGGAATTGATCTGCTAGTGTTGGAGGGTCTCCTGCAGAGGCGGGGGGGTGGCTGTGGCTCACCATAAGGACATGGACACTGGCAGCAGAAGTTCTCGGAAGTATTCCTTGGCGTGAGCCTTTCCAGAGTCCGCCAATAAAGTGCTATCTTTCCCAGATGATGCTAGCCCCTTTTTCTAGGTATATATCTAGATATGCTCATTCTTGGGGAAAAAAAAACCAAAACTGAAATAAACTAAGGTGAACAGGGGTCACAATTCCATTGAAAGCGCAATTAACTCATGAGTTTAGGAGTCGGGGACCTGGTAGAGCAGAGAGAGAGTAGCTTAAGACTTTGATCCCATGTATCTAAACTGTATATGGAATTATAACTGAGTGTTTAGATTTCTGGTTCCCAATCAAGATCACAGAAGAGATTTGTGTAACCTATCACCAAGCATAGAGCTGGTACTCCCTATACATAAGTCGAATCAATAATAACAGATATTAATTGAACACTTGCTAGAAGCTAGATTCTGTGTAAAGGACTCTAACTCACATTAGCTCATTTAGCTGTCTTAACCACTCTATAAACAGATACTGTTATTATTATTTCCATTTTATAGATGGGAAAACTAAGGCTTAGCAAAGTTAAGTAACATGCTTGAAGTCACACAGTTACTAAGCATTGTCCCTTACTTGTCACCTACCTAGGATGTGATGGAACAAGGTTTTAAGCCCCAGGAACTTGACCCTAGACCCCAAACTCGTCATCATTTCTTTCTACTCCTTTTGTATACCAACTCACTTGGGCAACACTGAGAATTTTATTTCTCCAGTTTTAAAAACTTCAAAAAATGACCCCTCCTTTAAACTTAGAGGATTGATGAGGCCAGATCTGTTGAGCCAATGGACTGTCTTGGGAAAGGGTGCACTTCCAACTTGGGGTCTTATTCTTACCATTTGGCTTCTCTTAACCACTGAGGATTATTTTGGACAAATTGTGAATGAGTAAAAGGTCTTAAAGAGTTGTAAGGTTGCTTTTTTCTTAAAAAAAAGAAGGAGGTTAGTTGCACTCTAACTCACATTAGCTCATTTAGCTGTCTTAACCACTCTATAAACAGATACTGTTATTATTATTTCCATTTTATAGATGGGAAAACTAAGGCTTAGCAAAGTTAAGTAACATGCTTGAAGTCACACAGTTACTAAGCATTGTCCCTTACTTGTCACCTACCTAGGATGTGGTGGAACAAGGTTTTAAGCCCCAGGAACTTGACCCTAGACCCCAAACTCGTGATCATTTCTTTCTCCTCCTTTTGTATACCAACTCACTTGGGCAACACTGGGAATTTTATTTCTCCAGTTTTAAAAACTTCAAAAAATGACCCCTCCTTTAAACTTAGAGGATTGATGAGGCCAGATCTGTTGAGCCAATGGACTGTCTTGGGAAAGGGTGCACTTCCAACTTGGGGTCTTATTCTTACCATTTGGCTTCTCTTAACCACTGAGGATTATTTTGGACAAATTGTGAATGAGTAAAAGGTCTTAAAGAGTTGTAAGGTTGCTTTTTTCTTAAAAAAAAGAAGGAGGTTAGTTGCAAGAGTTAGATCCATAGATTTAACTCTAGTTGTAACTTAAATACATACAGTCCGGCATGTTCCTATGAATCCAGACTCAAATGTCTACTTCAATATCCACATTTCTGAAACAAAATTAATAGCATTCTTTTAACAGATTATTTCTACACTTTTAAGAAAACTATACAGTCACCAGGTAAAAGTTGTGATTTTTGTCTTCATTGGAAAAGGCAAAAACCATATACACACACTGCAGAAAGCTCTTAAATTTCCAAGCAGACAGAAAAAATTCAATCTGTGTTTGTGAAAGAGATAGCTTTTATAATTAACTTGAATTTAGAAAGCAAGGAATGTTTACAGCTAATAGGAAATGGAGCTACTGGAAATGTTTCACAGGGCCTCCTTTGCAATTTTAGATCCATCACAGGAGTTTCTCAGTTGGCGATCTGGTCTTACTCATCTCCACTTCTCTGTGCCGACCATGGAATTAATAAACACAAAGAATTACCCAGAATCTGAGAAACATACAACATCCCCAAACAAAGACAGACAGAAAACAAGAGCCTTGAGGTCTATCTGAAATGTAAATGTTTTTGCTAAATAGAATTTTTTTTAAAAATGCTATTATCTCTAAAGTAAAATTCTTATGTTACATTGTACCAGTAAAAACAAGATTTTGATGGCCTAGATTCCTGGGAAAAAAAACTACTCAGCCCCATTCACATGTATAACAAGGTCTCAAAATCCCCTTAATATTCACAGGCTCACGCTCTGAGAGCTTGGAGAAATCCTAAATTCAGTCAAACAACTTCAGTATATATTTCCCCCCCACTGTTTAGTTTTTCCATGTGTTTACTACTGCCCTAGTCCATTCTGGCTGTTATAACAAAAAAACCCCGCAGACTGGTTAGCTGATAAAGAGCAGTTCTGAAGGGGAAAGTCCAAGATCAGGATGCCAGCACAGTTGGGTGGTGTGCAAGCAGGCTTCTCCCTGTGTCCTCACTCGGCCCGAGGGGCTAGCGAGCTCTCAGGAGGCTTCTTTTTTTTTTTTTTTTTTTAATTTTTATTGGAGTCGAGTTGATTTACCATGTTGTGTTAGTTTCAGGTGTACAGCAAAGTGAATCAGCTATATACATATGTCCACACTTTTTTTAGATTCTTTTCCCTCAGGAACAAGACAAGGATGTCCACTCTCGCCACTCTTATTCAACATAGCTTTGGAAGTCCTAGCCACAGCAATCAGAGAAGAAAAAGAAATAAAAGGAATCCAAATTGGAAAAGAAGAAGTAAAGCTGTCACTGTTTGCAGATGACATGATACTATACATAGAAAATCCTAAAGATGCCACCAGAAAACTACTAGAGCTCATCAATGAATTTGGGAAAGTTGTAACAGCGAAGAGCTAAATAGGACTCCATGTTCCATCTGTTTCTTTGACTTTAACCTTTGCTTTTCATTGCTTTTGGGAACCCTGCCCCTCTGCCTGAATGTTAAACTAAAGTCCCTTTGTTCAGCTCACAGGGAGACAATGTGACCCTGCCCACCTCTGAATGGCTGCAGAAAAGAAGAAATTAACACATCTCCTCCCCAAGGCTGGCCATTCCAGGAGACGTTTTGCAAGACTGATGGCCCTTTTTACTTTACTTCCTCACCACCTCTCCCTCTCTGATTCTATTAAAGAAACGCATCCAGACCCCGACAAGATGGTTTATCGGAGACACTAGTCTGCCATCTTCTCAGTCTGCCAGCATTCCGAATAAAGTCGTATTCCTTGCCTCAGCACCTCCTCTCTGATTCATTGGCCTGTCGTGCGGCGAGCAGAGCTAGCTTGGACTCGGTAACAAATTTACAGGATACAAAATAAATACACAGAAATCTCTTGCATTCCTATACACTAACAATGAAAGATCAGAAAGGGAAATTAAGGAAGCAATCCCATTTACCACTGCAACAAAAAGAATAAAATATCTAGGAACAAACCTACCTATGGAGGCAAAAGACCTGTACTCAGAAAACTGTAAGACACTGATGAAAGACATCAAAGGTGACACAAACAAGATGGAGAGATATACCATGTTCTTGGATTGGAGAATTAATATTGTGAAAATGACTATACTACCCAAAGCAATCTACAGATTCAATGCAATCCCTATCAAATTACCAATGGCATTTTTCACAGAATTAGAACAAATAATTTTACAATTTGTATGGAAACACAAAAGACCAAGAAGAGCCAAAGCAATCTCTGGAGGCATTTTTACAAGGCACTAATCCCATTCATGAGGGCTCCACCCTCACTACTTAAGCATATTCCAAAGGCCCCACCTACTAATACCAGCACCTTTGGGGGTTAGAATTTTAACATATGAACTTACTGGGGGACACAGACATTCAGACCATAGCCACTATGTTTCCTTAGTTCCATTGCTATCAATAGCAGGTATTTTTTATCTTTCTTTCCTTCTCCCACTAGACAGGAGACCCTGAGTGTCAGGATATGGGGGTGTGATGCCAGGCTGTCTACATTCCTGAACAGAAACACTGCAGTCAATGATTCAAATCCTTGCTGTACAGTAGTTACAGGTAAACCACATCCTTCAAACCACTAGTCTCTGGGTTGAAACTAAGAATGTCAAATTCATGAATGCCAAGGGTTCCTGTATTAGATCGTGTGTGACAGACACGTATTCCTTCAGACCTAACCAAACATTCTCTATAGATTAGAGACTGTGTTACGGAAATGTCAGTCTTAGGAAAAAAAAAAAAAGCACAACTAAGAGGGTTTATCTTGCATCATAATTACTTCTTTAGTAATCATAGCTCACATAATTGCTTGTTCCCTAGATACTGGCCACTTATGACTACATAATTACTGATTACAAATATAATGGTCTATTATTTCATTACTTTTATTATCTTAATCTAGGGAGCATAATTTCCTTCAAGAAAAGCAGGATATATCCTGAAGCACATTTGAGGGTGAAAAAAGTCTATATGCTGTATAAAACAATTCACAGTTGATTATCTCAGATAGATCACCCCTATTGGGATTTTTTTTTTTTTTTTTTTTTTTTTTTTTTTTTTTTTGTGGTATATGCGGGCCTCCCCCCGCTGCGGCCTCTCCCGTTGCGGAGCACAGGGCCGCTCCGCGGCATGTGGGATCCTCCCAGACCGGGGCGCGAACCCGGTTCCCCTGCATCGGCAGGCGGACGCGCAACCACTGCGCCACCAGGGAAGCCCCCCTATTTGGATTTTTAAAGCCAAATCTTGTTTTCAAATTCTTAGATACTGTCATCACTGTGACTTAATTAAGCACTTCGTTAACGTAAATGGGGGTCCAGGTAAACACAAATTCGCAATTTTGTTATGACAGTTGAGCTTGTGCTTATACTGATCTTTTGCATTATTCTGAGAGGTGAAATAGTCCATGGCCAGCAAGGATGGGACAACTGAATTACAGTTGACTCTTGAACAATGCAGGGGTTAGCGGCGCTGACCCTCTGAGCAGTGGAAAATCCAGGTATAAATTATAGTCGGCCCTCCATACATATCCACAGTTCCTCTGGATACATAGTCCTGCAGCCAGGGATTCAACCAACTGCAGATAGTGTGCTGTAGTATCTACTACTGAAAAAAATCTGTGTATAAATGGACCCTTTCAGTTCAAACCCGTGTTGTTCAAGGGTCGACTGTATTGAGTTTGCAGTTTGCTTTTATCAGGCTCTTTGGGGTAAACTGAATGTCTAGAACCTTAGAGAGACCCTTTTGATGTAAATATGGAGCATTTCTCCAAAAGAAAAATATAAGGAGTTTAGTAATTACCAACCATTTTTGATGATCAGTTTCACGCTTTGTTTCCATTAACAATCTCATTTGCTTTTTTGAGCCTAAGAAGTTCACGTTCACAAAAACTGAACATGACTTGGCTGCATGAAGGCCTTGGGTGGGCAAAGATGGCAGGCATTTCACTGTCCTCCCCAGGTGGAATCAAACTCTTACACTCTCTTTTGGGAAACTGCTACTGTCTATTAATAAGTTAATAATCTGTCATTTCAGCTACAGCTATGATGCATGTAATTCTCTAAGCAGAGCTACATATTTTAACCAGGCACTTTTCACCTAACCACAGAAAGTGATGGCAAACCCTTAAGAGTCCAGAGTTCTGAAATTCCAAATAATGCTTAAATAGCTATGATTGCTTTTCATCAAAACCTCACCTAGTTCCATTCCTATTACGCTAAATATCATCCTAATGGGTGTTTTAGCAAGGACTTTTATTAGCTGCTAAATCGTCTTACAGTTATGAAGAGGTAATTCAAATTGTGGTTATTTTCTGTTTGTGTCCGTCAGAAAACTCAGAGGATATGAAAAATAGCTTCATGAAAGGAAGTGCATGTACACTGGATGTAAAAGAAGTTACAGGAAGACTAAAGCAGGAGAAGGTGACTTTTCAATAGGAATTACTGCCTCAATGTCACTAGGTAGAAGTGGGATTTCTAAACTCAAACACGTCAATACTGAAAAAATTACTCTAAGTCAATTACACAGTGATAGATGGGCTTTGGTTTGAAATGGTTTTGCCAGTGAGATTGCCTCAAGCAGTAAAAACAGGACCCCCATATTTCTCTGACCCCTTTTCACAAGCTAAGCTCTTTTAAAAATAAATTTGCTTTATGTCACTGCTTACCAACACAATGTCTCAGATCAGCTTATAGGCAAAAATTGTTTTTTTGTCATTTTATACAATTTGAAATTGAATCTCAAATGATATAAGATTAGATGAACTATAATTAATGATTGGCATTCATTATTCATTCAATATTAAGATACTGGTATTCATAGCTTTTTGGAGTTAAGTGATCCTTCAGTTTTACATTACTGTGCTGTTTCTAATAATGATTTATCCCTAAAAAAAGGAAAATAGAAATACTCCTGAGAAGATTTCTATTATCTTAACACAACACACATCCTGGTTAGAAGACAGAAGAGCTAGGGTTAATGCTGGAGAAATAATTGCTTTGGAGACAGTAAAAGTCAGTGATGTTTACCACTGATATCACTGAGATCATCATCACCCTTATTTAACACATACTCAACAGTGATATCGAGTGGCTCAGAGATTCAAAAGTAGTTTTCTTCCAAAAAAAAAAAGGAAACGATGTAATTGTACAGACACACAGAACAGATACACTTGAATATGAAAGAGAACAGAAGAAATATACACAATTTCCAATGTGAAAAGTCAATGCTTGAAAGTGTCCAGAAAGATGGAAGTAATATTCTGCCAGCAGAGAGATTCAGGAGACCATGATTCCTATAAACAAGAAAAGCCAAAGGGAAAAATAGCACAAATTGCTATCCGCAAGGTGGTGGCAACAACAAAAGCAGAGATTTTCAATTCTCAAAAATATTTGCAAGGCATCTGGTGCCAGCCTGGAAATGTGGAGAGTGTCACCTCCACACTTACAACAAGGTAAACGCTGAAGAAACAGCAAATTAACAACTCTTCTTAAGCTGATGAGAAATCAGGTTGGAGAGCAAACCACCAAGGTGAAATCTGGGGAAAGAAAGACATTTACAGGGAACAACAGAACTCAGGCATTTGCTTACCTGGAGCAAACACTGCTGAATACCATATAAGCTGGTAAGAAAATTCGGCTAAAAATGTTTCTAACAAACTAATGAAGGCTAAATGTAGGTTATCAAGAGGGGCAGAGTCCCTGGGGATGCAGAATAGGAGGAGTCACACTCCTTGTAGGATTCCTCTCCATGAACCCTGCCAGGCACTCAGGCAAGTTTGGTGAGAATCCTGAGAAAGCTTCCTTGATGGAGCTGACTGAGGGACGGGAAGGGTAACCATCCTAAATATGTACACCCTAAAGAGATTTCAAATTACACGAGGCAAAAACCAATAGAATTGAAAAGGGAGATAGACAAATCCACCACTGAAATTGGAGACTTCATAACTCTCCTCTCTCAGTAATTGATAGAACACGTAGGCAGCAAATAAGTAGAGATACAGACGCGACTGGAACAACACTAGCTGCCACATCTCCAGTGACGCTTACAGAACATCCCACTCAACAACTGCATCCCAGACATTCTTCTTAAGAGACCATGGGGCATTCACCACGATAGACCATATTCCAGGGCATAAAACAAACCTTGACAAATTTAGAAAACTAGAAATCACACGAAGTATGTTCTCAGATCATAAAGGGATTAGATACTAAATCAATAACCAAAAGATACACGGAAAATCTGCAAACATTTAGAAATTAAACAGCACACTTATTAATAACCCATGAATCAAAGAGGAAATGTCATGGAAATTTTTTAAATATTTTGAATTGAATGAAAGTGCATATAAAAATGTATGGGGCACAGCTAAAGCAGCATTTAGAAGTAAGTTTGTAGCATTAATGCTTACAATAAAAAAAGAAGAAAGGTCTCAAATCATTAACTTAAGTTTCTACTAGAAGAAACCAGAGAAAGAAAGATAAATTTAAGCACAAAGCAAGCAGAAGAGAGACAATAATAAACGTAAGAGCAGAAATCAATGAAACTGAAAACAGAAAAATAATAAGAAAATCTGAGAAACCAAAAGCTGGTTCTTAGCAAAGATCAATAAAATTGACAGAACTCTAGCCAGACTGGATAAGAAAATACAAATCATCAATATTGAGAATGAAAGAGGGAATATCAGTATTGACCCCATAGACATTGAAAGGATCATTGGGATACTATGAACAACTCTATCCTCATAAATTTGACAGCTTATGTGAAATCAATAAATTCCTGAAGATACAAACCACCAAAAGTCATTCAAGAATAGACAACATGAATAATCCTACATCAATTAAAGAGATGGGATTATAGTTAATAATCTAATCCAGGCCCAAATGGCTTCACTGATCTAGAGCTAATAAGTGAGTTTAGCAAGGTCACAGGATATAAGGTCAATATACAAAAGTAAGTCTAATTTCTAAATGCCAGCAATGAACAATTGGATTAAAACACAGACACACACACAAAACAAAACATAAACAAAACAAAAAATTGTTTCTCACGGGATGTGGGTTAGTAACTCTAAAACTACTTTATAGGTACATGAGGGCTGAATTAATAAGGAAATACATTGTACATAATGACAGGGTCTCAATTTTGGATAAGCTACAAAATAAGCAAAGGGGAATGCTAGAATGAATCCATCAGTATGGACTCTCATGTATATTTAAATAGCTTAGATAGATAGATAGAGATACAGAAATATAGATACGTGCAATCCATGCATTATTATACATACATACATTTCCTAACTGTCTGCTGAAAGGGACTAGAAGCAGTGACCCCCAAGTATCAACCAACACATCCCGTGCCCAGAACTTGGATTCTAAAATAACATTCTCCAATAAAAGGAACTGGGGCTCCTTGGAGAAATTGCTGAGTATAGGGCTGGGACAGGGAAAATACTAGAAGAACCTGGGGCATCATTCTGTGCCAAAAAGTAGGAAGGTGCATAACCCCACCTCACCTCCCCAAAACACCAAACCATGGGTCTTATGTAAAGGACACAGAGGTTAATCAATAAAAGCTCCCAAAGCTGGAAAAATTTTACCAATAAAATAAATAACAATAGTTCTGGATTCTAACACAAAGCTTAAAATAAATATCTGTGAGTCTATGCAGATATAAATAGGTGATAGTATAAATAAACTTATGGGGGAGAAGGAACAAGTCTTCCTTATAGAAGAATTCCAGTCAATACATGTAGAAAAAAATTAGAGAAACAGAATCACCATTATAGCACTATGTCAACAGATGTTGCAGGCAAAAATCCACCAATGGGTGCTGAAATCAGTAGACAAAACTCTGAGGAAAAACAGGATATTTGAGTAGGCTCAACATGTCTCCTCCAAAATACTATTTCCTGGGTGGTTTTAACACATGTCCACAAATTCTTTGACCTTCCTCCCTTCAGGAGGCAGGGCTTAAGTTCCCTTTCCTTGAGAATAGGCTGGACTTAGTGACTTGTTTACAAAGAATATAGGGTGTAAAGAAGAAACGGTAATTTACAATGGGGAGGGAAACCAGACAGACACCGCCTTAACCACATGATCAAGATTAACATCACCAGTAATAAAACATATTGACAGCATGCACCACTGATATGATGTGACAGGAAGGGGACATCACTTTTGGGATGATCCTCCCCCAAATGCATAACCTTGAGTTATTCATGAAAATATATCAGACAAAGCCAAACTGAGGTACATCATACAAAATACCTGGCCAGCGCCCTTTAAAAGTGTCAAGATCATTTAAAAAAAGAAAAGAAAAGAAAAGAAAAAACAGTGAAGATTAGATGGAGGAACTTTGAGAGACTGGAGGAGACTAAGGAAAAATGAAAACAATCTGTGGTATTTCTGGCACAATTCTAACACGGAAAAAGGACACTGGTGGAAAAACTTGGAAAATCTGAATCAAGTTTGTAATTTACTTAATAGCATTTACATTAATTTTTGATTGATCACATTAACTGGTTATACAGGCTATATTAATATCAATTTTTCAATGTTGATAATTTTACCATGGTTATATAAGGTATGAGCAGTACAGGAGATTCTAGGTGAAGGGTATATACCAGAATGCACTTTACTATCTTTGCCACTCTTCTGTATGCCTAAAATTATTTTTTAAACAAAAATTTAAAAACGTATTTGTAAGTTACTCAAGGATTTCTGACCCCTGTTGTATGGCAGCCCGAAAAATTCACAGAATTGGAGTGTCTTCAGATGTAAGAAAATTGTGCAGAAAATAACAGGTGCATTCAACATTAAATAGGGATTCGGTCCCCTGGTATCTGCTGAGGACTGGAGACCCGCAGGCCATCATGCCATGTGTAGAAGATAAATACTGAATCATGTACAGCTTCAGACTTGAGAACATCATAAATCTTCAATGTTTAAAATCCACAGAAACAAATAATTTTAATTCAATATAATGTGATGGAAATCAAGAGACAGGAGCAATTCATTCTGTTTGAAGGAGTTCAAAAAAGATTCATGGAGGAAAGGGAGGATTTTGAGTTGATCAGGCCTTAAACTGCCCACTGAGGACAGAAATTCTCCGCTCCTCTCTGCCCTCCTTGCTTTAATGTCCACCTCTCCCTCCCCCACCAATCTATACCCAAGTCCTCTGCATCTTACCATTCTGCTTCTTCTCATCTTTCTCCTCCCCTCTCTCCCCAAAGTCCAGGTCCTTATCATCTCCTGCTGGCAAGGAGGCAGCAGGCTCCTAATAGGTCCTCCTGTCTCTCAGCCTTCACCCTGTCGCACAGGTGACCCTTCTAACATGGACAGGCATCATTCCTCATTCGTTCCACAAAGACGTATCCAGTGTCTACTGCATATCAGGGAGTGGGCCTTCATCTTGCTTAAAACAGTTCAATAAAAATTCCCCACAAATGAATGGAAGGAAGACAGAAAGGAAGGAAAGGGAGTGAGGGAGAAGCAGAAGCTAGGGGACAGGGAAGGAAGTACAGAGGCTTGTGGAAAAGGCATCAGAGCGACCCCCGTATAGGATGTGTGTGAGGTGCCAGGAGATGCTATGACCAGAATGAAATGTGTGGAGAGAAAGAAACAACAATTTTAAACCCAACCATTTAATCCCCACAAAGAATAATCTGGAGAATATAGATGCTTATTTGAAAATCAAGCTTAAGTACCAGAAGAAGAAGGACACTGGAAGCCAGAGAGGGATAATAAATAAGACGTGCTCCCTTTCCTCGGAATTGCGAATTTACTCCATTGAGACATAGTAGGAACTTGGACCTTTTCATAGAAGACCTGCCAATAGGGCTCCAAGTCCAAATTCACTTTAAGGTTTGTATTCAATGGGTTCATCAATCAACTTGCATTGATATCGTCAAATGCCAACATCATTCATCGACATTACTCTTTAGTAAGTTTGTTCTGATTGTGTCAGGTAGCTTCTCACTATTTGAGAGCAAATCGAATCTCTCTTTTGTAGACAAGAAAGCCTGAAGAGGGAGAAACAATTACACAAAAATACATGATATTTTTGTACAGATATGCACAGTCGTACTTAAAAAATGACTCCTCAGTTCTTTTGGCCACACTGACAACTCTGAGCTAGCACAGCACGAGAGATGCACAGGGAATGAGATCTCTTAAATAAGGCAGGCAGTTAGCCGCCATGAAAGCTCTGAAATCTGCATATTCATTTTCCTTGCCAAAGACTTCAATACACCAGCTGCAAATCCATCTAATTCATGCTAACTCACATACAGGTGTATGCACACACCACTCCAAGCAGCCGTGCCTACATACATAATCTCTGATGGATTAACGGTCAACAAATGCTAACACACGCGTTGCCATCAGTGGCCTTCATAAAGTAACTTCTGACTCATGCATCTTTTCAACTAACCCATGTAAGGTGATTTAGTTCGTTTGAACTAGTATTTAACTCAAATAGAAAGGTTCATAATCCACGTGTTGGCATCAAAATATAGCTCATTATGCATATAATTATAACAACACTGTGTTCAAACATCACTGCACAAAAAGAATGACTATACCCAACGCCTTCTAGGCTAATACTGGATAATTCTAGTTTCTCTAGAAGAGGAAGAAACTCTTCTATAAAGCCGTCTCAGAAATTTCCAGTTTCCCTTGAAAAGAAAATATAATCATTTTTAAGTAAGTTACAAGTAATTTTATTATAATATGGTATTAGTGCAAAGAGCACAAAAGACAAATGAAAAACGGTAAAGTGGAGAGAGACTTCCTCCAATAAATCCATTACACCAGCCACACTTTGCTGTTTATTACAGTCCATCCTGTACCACTGCCGTGTGTCCAGGAAGCCAAAGCAAAGCTGTATTATTACCTAGGCAACGAAAATAGACTCGTACATTTTCCAGTGAAAAACGCAAAGGATAAATACCCTACCTTTGACATTTGCAGATCTGAATGCAAAGCTGAAACTTACTCCCTCAATCTTTACAAAAAGTTGATTAATAAACCAGAGTTTTAAAAAGCAATCATTTTTAGGCTACTGATTACTATTTTCTAATGCTCAGAAGCACAGCACAAAAGCAATTAATTGGTAGAAATCCACGGATGGATAACAATCTGAAAATGTGAGAGATGACCTGTTTGAGGGGCAAAACAATACCCCTCTTGCTAAAACTGGAGGATTTTAGGACTGAAAGGGGTTTTTAAGAAGTCTTGCATGTCACTGGCATAGAGCAGGCACTCAGTGCAGGATAAGCGAGTCAAAGAATAGGTGGGGGGGGGCTTCCCTGGTGGCACAGTGGTTGAGAGTCCGCCTGCCGATGCAGGGGACGCGGGTTCGTGCCCCGGTCCGGGACGATCCCACGTGCCGCGGAGCGGCTGGGCCCGTGAGCCGTGGCCGCTGAGCCTGCGCGTCCGGAGCCTGTGCTCCGCAACGGGAGGGGCCACAACAGTGAGAGGCCCGCGTACCGCAAAAAAAAAAAAAGAATAGGTGGGCACCTTCATGCTTCGTCATTGACAGGTTGTAATTACTTCACCTCAGGAACGCTGATCTCTTTTACTTTAAAATTTCCAGGGTAGATATTCCAAATATTGTTTGGGAATCGAATTCACCATTAATATTGTCACGATTTTTTCTACTGACAAACTCTAATATTCCATCCCTCTGTACCAGTCTGGCCGCATTTAACTCACTCGCTCTCCTCTAATTTGTCAGGGAAAACAAAGAATGTGTTCTCACTCTTCCTCAACATCCCCTGCTGCTCGGACAAATCCACTTTCCTCACCACACTCCACTCACGAGAAGGGAACAAAAAAGCGAACATTCTGACTTCTTTGCTACTTAGAAGAATAGGGCTGGATCCTTCTGTGGGGAGCTGAGACCACTGGGTCCATGATAAGAACCAGGAACCTGAACCAACAGGAGGGGCTGTTTTCACATTTGTAGACCGGAACTGTTAGACATGACAGAGTTTTTAGAGATTTTTTTTGTTTCCTAGCCTTTTTTTTTTTTTTTAATTGGAGTCTAGTTGATTAACAATGTTGTGTTAGTTTCAGGTGTACAGCCAAGTGATTCACTTATACATATGCATGTATCTATTTTTTTTCCAATTCTTTTCCCATTCAGGTTATTACAGAGTACTGAGTAGAGTTCCCTGTGCTAGACAGTAGGTCCTTGCTGGCTGTCTATTTTACATATAGTAGTGTATTCAGTCTTGATGCTGTCTATGAGGAAACGAAGGTCAAAACAATGGGATTAATATACTAAGGCCCCATTGACTAGTGAGTGTCCAGCTGGGGCAAGAACGCAGGTCCTCTGGTTGTTAGCAGGGCTGCCTTCTCCCGCGGGACACAGACTCTGGTAGGATAGTTTACCGGGAGAACATATGAGCATCTGACAGAAGAAGCCCTCTGCCGGCTAGGTTCAGGAGACGCGTGTCAGCAATGACGTTCACAGTTATTGTTACAGGGAACACTTTTAAAAATAGGCCAGGCATGGCACTAAATGCTTGACGTTCAATACTTTTTTTTTTTTTTTTTTTTTTGCGGTACCGGGCCTCTCACTGTTGTGGCCTCTCCCGTTGCGGAGCACAGACTCCGGACGCGCAGGCTCAGCGGCCACGGCTCACGGG
>NC_041228.1:77209887-77212227 GCF_002837175.3 Physeter macrocephalus
TTTTTTTTTTTTTTTTTAATTTAAGTATAGTTGATTTACAGTGTTGTGTTAATTTCTGCTGTACAGCAAAGTGATTCAGTTATACATACATATATATATATATACACACACTCTTTTTTTAAAATATTCTTTTCCATTAGGGTTTATCATAGGATATTGAACATCGTTCCCTGTGCTCTACAGTAGGACCTTGTTGTTTATCCATCCTACATATAATGGTTTGCATCTGCTGACCCCAACCTCCCAATCCACCCCTCCCCCACCCTCCCCCTCCCCCTTGGCAACCACCAGTCTGTTCTCTATGTCCGTGATTCTGTTTCTGTTTCATAGTTAGGTTCATTCGTGTCATCTTTTAGATTCCACATGTAAGTGATATCATATGGTATTTGTCTTTCTCTTTCTGACTGACTTCACTTAGTATGATAATCTCTAGTTGCATCCATGTTGCTGCAAATGGCATTATTTCATTCCTTTTTACGGCTGAGTAATATTCCATTGTGTACACGTACCACATCTTCTTTATCTATTCATCTGCCGACGGACATTTAGGGTGCTTCCATATCCTGGCTATTGTGAATAGTGCTGCTATGAACATAGGGGTGCATGTATCTTTTTGAATTGCAGTTTTGTCCAGATATATGCCCAGGAGTGGGACTGCTGGATCATTAGGCACCCTTCAAAACATAAGGGACAGCCAAGGAGAAGTATGTTGTCTTAGGGTTACCAAGGGTAGACCACTGACACTGATGGATTTAACGTTTCTGCTGGTGGTTATTTGAAAATTATTAGGCAATTACATCTGTTATTTTGTAATTGGGCCGAGCACAGATTTGCCTTGTGGACACCAAGATGGATGTTGTCAGGCAGAAGTGAGTGAGCCAGGGAGTGAGATAACTGACGAGGCCACCGGGCTCCTGATTCCCATGACATCTGCACATCATTATTTACTCGTGAAAAAAAATATATGGCCATCCAGTAGGAGAAAATTTCAATAAATGCCAGAAGTATACCAAGGTGTGCCATGAACAGGAAACACAGGAGTCTCAACAGAATTAAGGTCAGATCAAAGTCAGAAGCTCACCCATGGTGGGAAATTGAGGTATTTACAAAGGTCTAGAGAGAAAAGCCTTGTGAACGTCAGTGCCCTGCCATCTCTTTCCAAAAGAATGGCGTCAGGCAGTATTTCCAGGCCTGGCAGACAATGAGAATGAATTAGGAGGCTTGGCTACATAGGCATCCGCCCACTCCCACACACCAGCCCCCAGTCCTGAGTACAGGGTGGACTCTGTGTTTAAGTGTGTCTCTTCCAGAGGCAGTGGTCCAGGGACCACATCCAGGGACCACACACAGGATGCAAAGCTGGCAGAGCCAGATCCAGTGTGAGCCCGTGCGCTCACGAGGGACCCAATCTGTGTATGCGGAGATGATAATCCCCAACTCGGGATGCTACATTTATAGAATCCATACTTCTGAGCTCCTCGAAAACTGATGCCATGTAAGTTTTATACGCCAGAGATCGACATTAGCAGCCATGCACGATGTGTTCTTTCATTCTGACAATATAGATCTGTGTTCTGTCACAGGCCACCTGCATCTCTGTGATTTACTTTCTTAAGTAACTTAGAAAGAGGACGTGTGCTTACCTCAAGTTTACAAAGGAAGTCTCAACTTCACATGTCGAGTACAGAGAGAAAAAAATGTCACATTTTTATGGATGTTAAGGATTTCATTCTATAGAGTGTGAAGTGACTACTAAGTGATTTAACCTATTTCCCCTAATTATAGTAACTTATAGGAAGGGTTCCTATACCCCCAAACATCTAAATGTGCACTTTCCCTAAAAGTTATGGACTAATATCATAATTGATATATGCTTACTTTATTTATTATCTATTTCAAATATTTGTACACCCTGGTATGTGATTTCTTATCTACAAGGGGGTGACTTAAAGGCAGATCACTTTTTATAAGCAGAACCTAAAATAAAGCTTAATCAAGCACAATGCTCTGTTTCTAGTCTGACATCGCTGATGTGCTTTGATGTCTCTATTTCCACAACAAAGCCTTAGCCATTAAGAAAGCTGAAGTTCTGAATATGATGCTTTCTTCATGGACCTAGCATTTGGACATAACTCTGAACATATAGGAAAGTGCTTTAAAAAGACTTCTTTTTAAAAAATTTTTATTGGAGTATAGCGGATTTACAATGTTGTGTTAATTTCTGCTGTACAGCAAGGTGAATCAGTTACACATATGCATGTATCCACTCTTTTTTAGATTCTTTTCCCATATAGGTCATTACAGAGTATTGAGTAGAGTTCCCTGTGCTATACAGTAGGT